>NC_142950.1:1769177-1786677 GCF_046866305.1 Octopus bimaculoides | reverse complement strand
CTACCACCACCGCCAATGTCACTACCACTATCTTCACCATTACAATATTCGTAACTTACCCGTAACACTACCACCACAACCACCACCGCCACCACCACCATCAACACTAACATACCATTTTTACTGCAACTATGTAAAAATCAATTATTGCAAATAACTCATTAAAGCTAAGAATGACGTCACTTACGTCAGACCAATCAACATTCACACAAAGGTGCAGGTTTTTTTTTTGTTTTCTTTGGAGTTTTATTTTTTTTATACTAAATATCTGCACATTATGTATTAATTGTTTTATCATTATAATAATTATCAGTATCATTATAATTACCGTGATTGCCAGCATTGTCATAATAATAATAATAATAATGCCCTGATGCAGTACCAGGCAGTGGTTCTCATGGTTACTTATCTTAACTGATTGGAAATGCTATCATGTACGTTGTTTTGTCTTGGTATAAAAGATGGGCTACAGCAAATATTGTGCTCAATACCACAGATTTGCTTGTCTGTTGCTTGACTTTAACCAGTTGAACATGTCCCTTTGTGGCTGACGATATGTGCATCTCTGATCACGAGCAGAAGTAGTGGGGGAGCATCATAGCCATGTGCTGAGAGGAATTCTTTGGGGCTTGGATAATTCACCTCTGGCGAAATAGCGTTAAGTGTATTGCCCAGTGTACTAACGATTCCGCCAGCTCACAGCTTTAATAATTTATTCTACTATAGGCACAAGTCCTGAAATTTTGGAGAAGGGGATTGTCGATGAGACCAACACCTGTCGTTCACTAGTACTTAATTTGATTACCTCGGTGAGATGAAAAGCAAAGTCGACCTCGGCGGAATTTGAACTCGGAACGCGGTGATTGGCGAAATACCGTTAAGCATTTCGCCCGGCGTGCTAACGATTCTGCCAGCTCGCCGCCTTAACCATTATTATATTGTCTTCAAAATTGTTATGCAATATTCTTTCACTGCATTACATGTTGCAGCTATAAGTTGCTTAAGTGCATGCAACTTCGACGTTTGAGGATGCAGATATGCATTACCCCTGCAACATGTATTGTGGGTTGTTGTTGCTGGCTGCATTTCAAGGCTTCACACGTTGTGGAAATAAGGTGAACGGTTGCAAATATGTGACCGAGTAGTTAGGTTCTTCGTTTCGCAAATGTGAGGTCCTGATTTAGGGTTCCATCCTACAAGATGATCATCTTGAGTACATGCGTTTATCATAGGCTCGGCTAGTCGGAATTTATAGAACATAATCGGAAGAGCTTCACCTGAAATTCAAAGCTTTCATCTTGTTGCACTAGACCTACCTGGTATTTATATTCATTTCCAATTGTGGCACACGGACAGCAATTACAGGTGAGGGATAAGTTGATACCATTGAAAACAGTGCTCACCTGTGACTTCTTTTATCGATACCGAAAGAATGAAAAGGGAAGTCCAACCCGGCGTAGGTCGACCCGCAGAACGTGAGGTTGTAAGAAATGCTGCTATGCATTTTTCTTGGCGCGGTAAAGATTCTGCCAGCTCAGCCCCTCCTTATTGTTCACATAAACGGTACACGTCTTAGTAGAACGCTAAGCTGCTTTACATATTAATTCAATGATTCCCGCTGCGGTGTGTGATTGGTGTGATGTGTTCCACTCCCCGGCAGTAATTGTGCTACTAATAATTTGTTATTACATATTAATAGGCTGCAATGATGGAGAATGTGTTGTGTCAAATACTGATGCGAAAGAATCATCGATTATTCAAGTGGTATGCGGTGCGTTATTTTAATGAATGGTGACTGTGTTGGTTACGCGATGAGTTAAACTAAGAATGGTATTTCCACAAAGTCTGCTATGATGAAAGTATAATGTTCTGTGTACCTAGTATAATGTTTTAGTTGTGCTATCGAACTGAGAAAAGCTGTGGGTGTGCTGTAGTTTGGGCCTAACATTGTTGTCGGTGGAATTGAGGAAAGTTACGAGCTTTGATGTGATGTATGTATTAGTTTATAATATTAGTTTCACACCTAAAGCTCCATTTAAAATTGATAGGTCTTTTTATTCCTTACCCCAAATCGTTCTTAATCCTATAACAAGATTCTGACAGTTTGACACAATCTCCCTTTTTTTTTTTTTTTTTTTCGTACAAACATTTGTTCAGAAGGGATCTTGTTCAGTTTTATCCCTAATAGTTATATCTGGAATGCATGCTTTTATCTCCTTGCCA
The DNA here is from genome assembly GCF_046866305.1 of Octopus bimaculoides. NCBI lineage: Eukaryota > Metazoa > Mollusca > Cephalopoda > Octopoda > Octopodidae > Octopus > Octopus bimaculoides. The sequence goes on along the minus strand of NC_142950.1, from coordinate 1,784,454 downwards.
TTCTGGACAGGAATGGGAGATCTTTATGGCCAACCCAATGTTATGTAATGTTTTATCGTTCGTTAGGGCTAGGATACATCATGCTATTCAATGCTCATAGTTGCCAATTCATAGCTGTATATTCAGAATTTATAAATAATGCGAAGTCAGATATGATATGATCAAGTGTTTCTTTGTATACATTTCATAGACTGCTCTTAATATTGCCATCTTTCACAATTTATTTTTGCGAGTATTTGTGCGTCTGCGCAGTGAAAGGCAAACATCTTTCTTACTTCCACTGCATCTTCTGTATTATAGAGATACATTTGCTTTAGTATATTTTGGAATTTCGTTTTAGGTCACGAAATTCAAAGATTTTCTGTGGTTTTGCTCTTGTCAAACATTGGTTCAGGACAACAATTAGTTTATCACCTGTACATTATTCTTATATAAGTATAAAATCTTCCAAGTTTATTTCATATTTCCTCATTAAATAAATATGTTTCTCCTGAGAAGTATAAAACTATACTTCTAGTCTTACTGTTGTTATTCTGTAGTAATTTTCTGTAGTAGTTTTCATCCTGTTTCTACATTCTACTTATATCATATATCCCTAGATGTATACACCTCGCTCTCCCTTAAATTTTCCATTATTCCCAGCATATTAATTCTTTCTAATACCTGGACGTAAATAATCCGCCAACGAAATTTCTTTATTAGTTTATTGTTTATGTAATTTTAGATAATTTTCTGTATTTTATAGTAAATTTGGCCCATTTATATAATCTCATATTTACCTCCATGTATTTCATTTGTACAGGATTTTCGAGGTAATTGAACCGTACGTAACAGTATTTCTCTCAGCAATATCGAAAAGACACACACATATGGCTACATACACACACACATATACATATGTGTGTGTGTGTCTGTACGAAGTATACACACACCAATCGATATATCTATCTATCTATCTATCCATCTAACTATCTATCTGTTTATGTAGCTACATACATATATATGTATGTTTATATGTATATCTATCTATCTATCTATATATATATATATATATATATAAATAAATAAGGATAAGATCGATATTTAAAATATTGATCTTATCAAGTGGTCAGCATGGGAATAAAAACCATCAAAGGTAATAATTATTTAAAATTATAATACAGGGTATCAAGAGATACCACCACGCTGAAAAAATAGCAGTCAAATCCTGACTCTAAAACCACAATAAATGTCCGCATGGCACGATTAGCGAAGACGAAGACCAAATAAAACCAGTAAAAATAAAGATAATTCCAAATCCTGGATTTCTGGCTTTGCATAAATAATAATGCTCTGCCTTCATCAGTGGAATATACTCCACTACATAAATACAAATACATGTATATAAACAGTATACTTACATATACGGACGTATACATATATATATATGCACGTATGCACACGACTAGCTTAAATAGCCCGCCTAAACAACCTTTCGTGTGATCCGGACAGAATATCAGCGCAGTAAATACGCTGATAAAATTATATTTATATAAATAAGGATAAGATCGATATTTAAAATATTGATCTTATCAAGTGGTCAGCATGGGAATAAAAACCATCAAAGGTAATAATTATTTAAAATTATAATACAGGGTATCAAGAGATACCACCACGCTGAAAAAATAGCAGTCAAATCCTGACTCTAAAACCACAATAAATGTCCGCATGGCACGATATATATATGTATGCATATATACATACACACATATATAACATTAAGTATATGAATATATATTAAAACATATATATATATATACACGAACACACACACACACACACACACACACACACACACACACACACACACACACACACATATATATATATACACACACGCACATATATATTTATATATATATTTAGTATACTTTATACGTCATAATTTCTCTCCCTCTCCATATGATAGATGCATAGATAATTAGTTAGAGATAGTAAAAGTGGAAGAAACGTTCACACGTCTCTCACTTTTCGTCGGTTTAATGAATCTAATGGATGGCTTCAGTTGGAAATTAAATTTGTGGTCTTTAAAGGTGAATTTCCTTAAAATAGGCCACACCACATTCCATAGATTCATCTCTAACTCCATTAGAAACAGATAATGCAAAATGTACTGTAACATCCTCCACGAGATCAATATTTAAAAATTTTCAAATTGCCTCCTATTTACATAAACAGGATGGAACTTATCTATTCCTCCCCTGCGCTCCGCATTACTCTTCACCTTTAAACACCGTAGCGATAATCTCTAATTAAGGGCCACCTATACGTTTCCTTAATCTCACTACAACTAATATACTCATAATTGTCAAATGGTTACGAATCCGAATTAATTCCGAAGTCAAGAAAGTGTAACTTTTGTATGCGTCGAATAATACCAGGTGCTCGCTGGTTCAATTCTGCTGCGAATAAGTTTCCAAGGAAATCCTATGAAATTTAGACATCTTTATCAAATATCCAAGTTCTTATGCACAAACAACAATATTTTAATTTTACTTTTCGTATGAACGACAACATTCTACATCTAAACCAACTTTCCCGAAACGCACTTCATCACAAACGTATCTCGGGTATTAACAGGTCAATATCACGTCTGCTAAATCCACAAATAATACGAGAAATATATAGAAAGTAAAACCTTGAAGACAAACAAATATTTTCTGTACACTCAGTGTTGGTCTATATTTAACCATGATAACTCCAGTCATCGACACACCTCATAACATTTTTCAATGTTATTCTTAACCATCATAGTATCAAAAGCACATATTGACCATCAACATCTATACACAGTCTAATACATTCACCGTCTCCATTTCAGTAATCTATAGACATACATTTATAGATAGATCAAAATACACTATAAACACAACGTATGTTCCACTATAGCGACAAACGGACAACATACAGCGTGTTGAAGCTAAATATGATTGTTTGCGTGGTAGGATAAAAAAACAACAAAATATCCTAAGCAAAAATAGAAGTATTGTAGAAAATGAAAAATTATGGAAGATAACAGTTTACACGAGGTATCAGCCTTCAACTTCTACCTCGGCCTCAAGGCGGTTCCGGGACTTGGTGCATACGTTTCTAACTGTGTCTCTGGGAAGATCTTCAAATCTCTCCTTGATCTTGGCCACAAGCCCGGCCTTCGTGTTTCAGCCCCATCGATCAATGTTTTTATCAACCTATGCACCCCAGATATAATAATCCATAGAATTAGAAGTTCAGTCATTCGGTTTTGTGAAGTTGTATAGATACTACCTCAACCACTTCAGACGTATGTGTAGCAATAAGCCAATCGTGCTGCCATATATACATGTGACCTTAATAAAATTCCAGCTGCAGGTCTCTTTAATCAGGGTTTGGTCACAGTCTCCAACAGCTTCACATAGCCTTCTGAATTGAGCTCAAGTTCCTGTTCAAAGATGGATGTTACGAAGTTAGCCTAGCTGGAAACACACATGAAGGGCATCACAGCGTGCACGAATTTGGTTCTTATTTAATCGACCCCGAAAGGATGAAATGCAAAGTCGACCTCGGTGGAATTTGAACTCAGAACGTAACGGCAGACATAATTCTGCTAAGCATTTCGCCCGGAGTGCTAACGATTCTGCCAGCTCACCGCTTTATGTACACGACAAGCTTCGTTCAGTTTCCTTCTACCAAACCCACTCACAAGGCGTTGGTCATCCCTGAGCTATAGCAGGAGAGACTTGCTTAAGTTGCCACGCAGTGGTACTGAACCCGGAACCAGGTTGTTGAGAAGCAATCTATTTACCACACAACCACTCCTGCTATGCATATGTGTATGCGCGGCTGAAAATGTGTACATGTGTGTAGGTGTATGTGTGTGCTTATAAATTATGTGTTGTGAAGTTTTTGTGCATGTAAGTATGCGAACACACGCACGGAATGCAGTGAATTCACCGACTTCGGGTGGGGGAGGGGGGCGACGGTTGTGTCGATGCTAGCGGCAATCTAGACTTGATTATTGTTGTGTTGGTTGATGATGGTGTGCAGTTCAAATTCTTGTAGTAGTAGTAGAGGTAGTAGTAGTAGTAGTAGTAGTAGTAGTAGTAGTAGTAGTGGTCGTTGTGGTGGTGGTAGTAGTAGTAGTAGTAGTAGTAGTGGTGGTAGTAGCAGTATCAACAGCAGTGTTACTAATAGTAGTAGTAGTAGCCGTAGTAGTAGTTGTCTTTGGTTATGGTTGATCCCAGACGAACACTGACTGGGAGGATGTATCACTAAAAGGCATTCCAAATGTGACCATCAAGTAGGTGTTTCTGTGAGCCTCGAACTCGGAACCATATTGAATAATGAGTCTTTCTAAGACAAGCTTACAGAATCTGAAGAAGGTGGTTACCTGCTATTTCTAGCATTCGGAACGCCCAGGTATGTTATCTAGCGAAAGGTTATCGCTGCCGTTGACATGCAAAGGAAATGATGTGGCTGCGGTGATAGTATAACCTCATTACTATACCAGGCTGTAGTAGTAGTAGTAGTAGTAGTAGTTTTTGTTGTTGTTGCTGTCGTATTTATAGTAGTAGAGCGTGTGGACATTGAGGTTGAGATCGTTCGTGTTGAATTAGGAAGAATGGAGTATGAGACGAGGTAGGGGGTGGGAGTTACTGTAATGAGAGGGACGGTAGGAGTAATGAATTGTGTGAGAGTTGTAGCAATGGTGGCGGTGGTGGGGTGAGCGTTAATGCAGCAATAATAGCGGTAGTAGTAGTAGTTTTGTTGTAGTAGTAGCAGCAGTAGCTGTAGTAGTAGTAGTAGTAGTAGTAGTGGCAGTAGGCAGCAGCAGTAGTAGTACTTGGGGTGGTAAGAGTAGCGTTAGTGTGGAGGGTGCGGTAGATTGTGCAGTAAATAGTTGGTAGAAGTAGTAGGATTTCAGGTGAAATGGTAGCGATGCAGGCGAACGATGTGGGGCACACACACACACACACACACACACACATATATATATACGTAGAAAGATGCACTTGCACACACGCAAAGAAACATACACAAACACTCATACAAACACATGTGTATATATACATATATATATATATATATGTATATATATATCCGTATATAGATATATACATATTCATATACGCATGTATAATACATACATATATATACTTATATACATATATATGGATATATAAAGATGTGTATATATATGTATATATAAATGAAGATGTATATATGTATATATATATATATATATATATATATATATATATATATATATATATATATATACTCATATATATACTTATATTTATATATAAATAAATATTTATATCTCTATATTTATATACAGAGACACACACACATATATATACATATTTGTATATATAAGTAAAAACGTATATATGTACACATACACACACACACACAAACACACACATATATGAATATACATATATAACATTTATCTTTTGTCGTTTTTTTTTTTGTTTTAATGAATAGATTGCGGGGTTTTCTTTTTTGTCAAATGAAGGACCCCAGTACCAAGACAATTTTTAAGCCTCGTACTTATCTTTTCGGTAATGATTTCCAGTACGTGACGGGGACGTAAACAACCCAACTCCGGTTGTCAGGCGTTGAGAGGGTAAAAATCACAGAAACAGACACACATACACACACACACACACACACACACACACACACACACACACACACACACACACACATACATATATATATATATATATATATATATATATATATATATATATATATATAGCTATAATTTTCTACGTGAATATATGTATGTCTGTGGTGGGGGTGTATGTGCGTGTGTTTGTGTCTTTATTTATACCTTGGTTTAAGTGTATCTATGCACACACACTTATGTATATACATATGTGGATAGGTAAACATATATATAATACGTAGGCGTAAGCGTGGTCATAGGCGCAGGCGTGGCTGTGTAGTAAGTAAGTTGCTTACCAACCGAAAGGTTCCGGGTTCAGTTCCACTGCTTGGCACCTTGGGAAAGTGACTTCTAATATCCTGGGGCCGACCAAAGCTTTGTTAGTGGATTTGTTAGACGGAAACTGAAAGAAGCACGCGTGTGTGCTTTTGTGCGTCTGTGTTTGTGTGTCTGTGATTGTCCCTTCAGCATCGCTTGAGAAACGATGCTGGTGTGTTGACGTCCCCGTATCTTATTGGATCGGCAAAGGAGACCGCTTGAATAAGTACTAGGCTTCCAAAGAATAAGTTTTGGGGTCGCTTTTTTCGACTAAAGGCGGTGCTCCAGCATGGCCACAATCAATTGACTGAAAAAAATCAAAGAATAAAAGAATAAATGTCTGTATACACACACACACATACACACACATTATATATATATAATTGGAATGAAATAAAAGACGGACGATGTTAATGGCATCAAACCATTTGTAATCTACTCTGGTTATACGAAAGTGAATATAAAATATGCATTTATAATTAAGCAGATAGAAACGCATTCATAAATTCATACGTAAATACTTCAAAGTCTTTTTATGGCTAACAAGCATGCACTCATGAATATTAATATCAATAAAATAGCTTCGGATTCCAGCCAATTTTGTGACCCTAGTTTCTCATTATGCGGTTCAGTGATGTTGCAGGAAAGTTCAAGGCCAGATTTGTTCAGTTTGACATCGTGGATTCTTATCCATTAATTTAAACAAATTATTTGATACAGAGCTAGTGAAAGTATTATGTATATTTGTCGACCCTTCTCTTTGATGAGGGTTCACCGAGTTTCAAATGATTCGATTGAAATATATATATTTTTTTCATTTGATGTTAAGCATCCGCCTGTATTATTGAGCTGACGACTCACACAACATTTGGCTTTACTTATTTGGCTTTACTTATTTGGCGTTGCTATTACTATGTAGAATTCTAGCATCTTTGGTTTGTAAAGAGACGATCCAATGTCTATATCTAGGTATGAAAAATAAGGAAGTTCACCTTCCAAGCCTTCTTACTGCTTGGAACCGCTTGAATACTCCGGAAGGTGCTTGAAAAATAAGAGGTGTTACCTTAGTTCACTGGTGGTGAACAGCTGACACGTAGTACATCTCCAACGTTAGAAGTTGTGCAAAGACAATAATAATAAGAAGAAGACTAGTGTCAATTATTGTTGGTTTCTTGGAGACAGTATCAGATGTTAACAGGAGGAATATAAAACAAATTGGAATAGGGTGTCCAGTAGAACTGTTAAAAAAGCTTGTCTCCTTGGCACTGCCAGAATGATCAGGACAATAATTAGTTAGATGAAAAGAACAGATATCATAAAACCGCAGGTTGTAGGCAGCAAAACCGCTTCGTATGCAAGAGTCCAGGTGTTCCAACAAAACATGAGTTAAAAAGAAAAATAACAATCCTTTCTAGTAAAGGCAGCAGAAGTTCGTGGTTGATGAGAGGAGACAGGATCAACTGGTGCGACACGCATATATGGGTACAGGACTTCATAAAGCGTAATATGAAATACGAAGATAAAGTTGGGTACGCAAAGAACGAGAGAAACAAATGGAAAACAAGACAAGTAACATAAAAATCGACGCTTCATAAGTTGTCAGCTGTCCTTATTTTGAGCAATGAACGGCGATATAAGACTTTGAAGGCTGTTGCTCCCGCGGACCAAAAGAAAATTTGTGATTTGCGAAGAGTCGAAGTTGTATAGGCCTCCTATAACACGCCCGATGTCCTGACGTGGGGGTTAACATTTGTTATTGGCCCTCTAAGGGATGAATGGCAATATAGACTTCAGTGGAATTGTGCCGAAGAGAAAAAATCCCTCTTACTATTCAATGTCTGAACCATGTCGCTGTATTTATTATTTAGTTCTACAGTGGGCTGTTTTTTCGTTTTACTAGTTTATTTCAATCAGCTTGATCACCAGGAAAGGAAATGGGTTACTAGATGTACTTGATGTCGCTTAATTATCAAACTGATAGCCAAATTGTTATTTAAAATATATCGATATACTTTCTGAATATGAGTCCCAACAAAGTTACAATCGCTGCAGTACGTTCACCGAGATAGTTTGCATTGTGTTTGCATCATTGGTGCTGTATTAATGTTGTTGCTAGTGGGTCTTGCTAATGGTATTGTGTTTGTTGTATTGTCGTTGCTATTCTGTTGCAGCCTTGTTGTCGCTATTGTGTCTTTTGTCTTGTTGACGCCGTTGTGTTTGCTGTCTTGTTGCTAATGTGTTTTCACCTTTCCATTGCTACTGTTGTTATTGTCATTCAGTTCATGTTGTTGTTGTTGTTGTTAGTGGTGTTCTATTGTAGTTTTTACTGGGTTGCTACAGTTACGTTGTTGTAATATTTGCTTTCAAAATTTGGCACAAGGCCAGTAATTTCGGGGCAGGGTTAAGCCGATTACATCAACCCTGTGTTTGACTTGTACTTATTTTATCAACCCTGAAAATATGAAAGGTAAATTCAACCTCGGTGGAATTTGAACTCAGAACGTAAGGACGGCCAAAATAGCGCTAAATATTTTGTCCGGTGTGCAACCGATTCTACCAGCTGGCAACCGTTCCTTGTTTTAAATTGTTGTCATTCTTGTGCTGTTTTTTTTTTCACTTTTGTGTTGTTTTATTGTTGTTAGTTTTAGCATTTGTTGTCTGTGCTAACCCCCTATGGCTAATATCTTTCTTTTTCCGCTAATTGTGTTGTACGCGTGATTGTTGTTGCATTAGCTTTGAATTAACAGATTATTTAGAGCTTCAGTCAAAAATAATTTGCAGTATGTGTACCTCCTCTCTGCGATTAGAGACTTCACATCCAGGCAACTCTCACGCTCATTTACTTATTTACTTGTACTTATTCTATCAAACATTCAAAGTCACAGGCAAAATCGATCTCTGTAGTATTTCACAGACCTATGTGAAACCCGTGACTAAATACCACACTCGTTTCCTCCGACAACCAAACGATTCTGAAAATCCACCATCGTAACATGGGTACCAAACTATTGATTCAGTCGATGTGGTGGGGTTATGTAATTTATCTAAATACCCAATGGGTTTTTAAACATCAATTTGTTGATTAGTAAAGGCGTTGCACAAAATGCTATGCGCGATTTGTTTCGACAATTTACCTTCAGGAGAATTTCGTTTTCATGCTTACAGGGCAGAATCCATGAAGTAAATTCGCAGCATTTTAAGCATTGGAATGGAAGAACAGTTAAAGAGTTAATAAGAAATACCTGTGGTATATATTCAGGATTTTTACGCTCGGAGTTCAAATCACTCGGAGAAATTTGTTTGTTCCTCTTCCTGCCGACATTTCACGCTTCGACCATATGTGAGCAATCGACGTTTAGCTCTATGTAAAGCTTGCTCAAATATTTCTTCTATAAACATCCTGTATTCTTGGAAGTATTTAAGACTACACTGCATTATTCAATGTGTAGGTACAACTTAGAAAAGAACAGAAGATAAAGTGAAGAAGATAAAGTGAAGGAAAAAATTACTAACATTTCTGCTAATTTGAAGGCGTCCAGCAGGCTGAATCGTTAACGCACCGGACAAAATGCTTAGAGCAATTTCGTCAATAAAATAAGTACCAGTTGAGAACTGGGGGTCGATGTAATCGACGAACTTTTTGTTCAGAACATTCTGGCTTTGTTCTAAAATTTTAAACCGATATTTATAAATACCAGAAGACATCAAGGTAGCAGATTCGTTCCTATGCCGGGCCAAAATCTTAGCTGCATTTCGTCTCTATTTACGCTCTGTGTTCAAATACCACCTAGGTCGACATTAACCTTTATGTTTTCGGAGTTGCAGTTAGGATGGGGATGAAATATATGATATATGAGCACTAAGGTCGATGCAAACAATTATTCTCTTCCTCTGGAGTTGCTGGCCTTGTGCCTAAATTTGAAACGAATATATCTGCCAAATGAACGATCATGGAGATGTCTCTGCGACAGAAACTGTTTGTAAGGATGTCGTCATTTTGTTAAAGGTTCTTCTCTTTGCTGTTATTGCCGATCTCAGTGGGTTTTCTTGGTCTTTAAATTTATGTTCCTTTCGTGGTTGTTATTTATTGTTATTTGATTTTTCTGTTGAATTGGTTTCATTTCCTTCGCATTGGAAGTGCTGTTGTTGTTGTTGTTGTTGTTGTTGTTGTTGTAGTTAATGATGCCGTTGATATTGTTGCTGCTGCTCTTACAGTTCCATTATGTCGTTGCTGATGTTGTTGCTGTGGTTGTTATTGTTGTAGTTGTTCTGCAAGGACTCCCCACCAATTTTCGCATTAATGCGGCATCCTGTCACGGCAGAGAAAATGGTTCGCGCCGAGGGGTAAAACGATTACACGGTACTACTTATTAAATCTTATTGGCTTTCTTTTTTATGTCATACTTATATATATATATATATATACGCACACATATGTGTTGTGTATGTGTGTGTGTGTATATATATATATATACGCACACATATGTGTGTGTGTGTGTGTGTATATATGTATATGTATATACATATGTATATATATATATATATATATATATATACATATACATATATATATATACATATACATATATATATATATATACATATATATATATATATATATATATATATATATATATATATATATATATATTGCCATAGATATAACGACATATATTATAATTTGCTTTTATACATACATACACACACATACATGTGTCTATATGTCTACATATATGTGTGTGTGCGTGCTACATATAATTTCTTCCTGGTTTCCTCTTAACATTAAACGTGAGTGTATTTTTTTTTCTCTTTATCGATCTTTTTTTTTTCTCTTTCCATTTAGTATGTTCAGTCAATGTTTCTTTTTTTTCCTTTTCTTTCACTTCTGTCATTTAATCAACTTCTTGGCTTCCATTTCAGTTTTCCTGTAATACCACTTCATCAATGACCCTTGTGTGCAGAAATATAGAAACGATTATTATTGGTGGTAACAAGAACGAAAATTAACCCAACCACGTGGATGGGTTTGTATTTCAGTATCATGAAATGCAAATTGTTTCCAATATTTGTACAAGGGCCACAGATCGAATATCCATTTATGTCACATTTCATCTGCTTCGATCTACACCACCGTTTCCCCAGAATTTCCCCTTCCCCTCCTTGGCACCCAGGCCACATTCCTGCTCCCACCCCCTACAACTCACTGCCATAAAATTTAGACCATTTTCTACAACACATTCAAAACAATTGTATTTCACATATAAGACTTAACCTAATTAACCCATTATTTTGTGGTTTTTACATCCATGCCTTCTTTTTGGACACTCCATTATCGCTCCATTTTTCTACAATGGATTTTTCCACCGCCGTCAAGGGGTCAGTGCCCTAATCTTTGCAAACCACCGATCAAAACTGAAGGTTCTACAACTTCTGGTGGACAGGAATTGGGACGTGGTAACGGGGTGCCTGGCTACTATCTTCCAAACATCTGTGAGTCATATGCCTACACAGGGAAAAAAAAAGGCGCCGATACAGCTTGGCACCAGTGACGTCGCAGCTCATTTATTCACGTGCAAGTGGCTGAGCACTCCACAGACACATATATTCAGCGTGAGATAGAGTGTGACAAGGCTGGCCCTTTGAAATACAGGTGCAACAGAAACAGGAAGAAAGAGTGAGAGAAAGTTGTGGTGAAAGAGTACAGCAGGGTTGAACACCACCCCATCCCGGAGACTCGTTGAGCTTTAGGTGTTTTAGCTCAATAAACACTTTCAATGCCCGGTCTGGGAATCGAAACCGCGATCCTATTTATGTATATATAGATGCATATATATGTTAATATTATGCGTGTGTGTGTGTGTGCATATATATATATATATATATATATATATATATATATACGAGCGGGAGCACACACACACTCATGATGATGATATTAATAAAGACCAGGAGAACGGATATTTACACACCCATATTCTATTTTACAGTTATTCGCAGCATTCTTCCGTTGGATGTTATTGGAAGACATATAAATTTAGAATATGCTTCACTTCCATTGCGATTATCCTACGAATAAATATTAACCTTCTATAGCCTAGGCTTTACCAATACATTATGAATTCAATTTGGTAGACAGAAGTTAGTAAAATCGTGTTAAATATATCTGAAAATACTTATTCCTCTATAATAAATTCCTCTCTTCCCGATGGCATATCATCTATTTCCTTTGTATTTGGAGACTAAAGTGCGCCTGATGTTCTTACCACGCTCCTGAAGTCGAAATTTGCTTCGAATATCCCAGTTGTAATTCGTAATACAATATCTTTAACAGCATTTACTGGCATTTATATTGCGAACTACACAGGGGAAGCAATAAATGCATTCAACCGCAAATGGACGTGATAATGTCCGACTTTATAAAAATTTGAAAAATCCATCCGCATTCTATGTCAATTTTGAATATATTTATTTCGTCGGATGGAGAAACCGAACTGGCAGAAACGTTAGCACAGTTTGACCTGTCATTGTATGGTCATAAACTGTGCAGATCAATTTTTTTTTCTTATTCCTTCTTTGCTCGAAAAGTAGAATATTCTTCTGGATTGGTAGAATTCACGGTGCGTCAGACAAAAACGGCTAGGATTAGTTCAAGATAATAATTTACATGTAATCTTACATGGTTTAATATTATATCATGCTAGTCAACGTATTGAGACACATCTCTGGCTTTTCTCCAATTGTCATGCACGTGCGATTCCGTTAGGTAAATGTTCGAAGATTATTGGTTTGTCTATGTACGTTAGCGACAATACGGATGATAATGACAGCCACGAAAGCGTGCGTAATACGAGGGGTGTATGAAGTCTTGAGCCTCAAAAAAAAAACAAACACGGTACAAGACTTCTGATGAATGTACAAGAATTCAAGGCTCAACAGTTTTAATACACCCCTCGTATAATTCTTTCTACCATAGACACAAGAAATTTTGGGAGTGCGGGATGGTATTTTACATTCACGCCAATGCATAACTGGTACGAACTTCATAATCACCGAAAGGATGTAAGGCAAAATCGACCTGGGTGGAATTTGAACTCAGACAGCAAAGACGGACGAAATACTAAGAACTTTTCCCGCCTTGCTAACGATTCTGCCAACCACGCCGCCTTGCGCGTGTATAATGTAATACTCATGGCTTTTATCATTCAGAACTAAGAGATAACATTAAGCTGAGAAATACACTTCCAGGAGAAAAGACAAACTTAAGCTTCTTACAAAGTGGATCTCAACCAGGTTCCATACAACCGCTGGAGGTTCATGTAAGATTATTTTGTTAATATTTTTGATCATCTAATTGGTTAAACTCTTACAATGCACAAAGTATTTTAACAAATCTTTTTATACAATTCTTAATCATATATAACTATAGAAATATTATTGGAGTTTTGAAAATATTGAATGGCTACAGAGATCCAGTAGAGGAAAATATGGAAGAAGAGGGCCAACGGTAAAAAGAAATGGTAGCACTTGAATAGTTTCTTATCTCTTGTAGAGACTTATTTAAAGAATATTACTAAAATTGTTGCAACGTAGACAGATATAATTCCAGATAACGGTCGAGATTTGTAGATGTGTGGCTTTTATTCTGATGATTGTAACATGAAAGCTGTTTTCTATTGACTGAAGAGTTTTGAAACTAAAAGAAAAGTACAAAAGGTAAGGAGCATCCAGCACAGGTAGTACTCGGCAAAAAAAAAAAAAATCAAAACTAATGTAGATGTTTGTTAGCATATAAGACAGTAGTAGTAGTAGTAGTAGTAGTAGTAGTAGTGGTGGTAGTAGTAGTAGTAGTAGTAGTAGTAGTAGTAGTAGTAGCAGCAGCAGCAGCAGCAGCAGCAGCAGTAGAATCGAGTGTTTTAAGAATATAGTTTCATGACAAAATGAACAGGTTCTTCTCAAACCGGAGTGTGAGTGTGTGTGTATGTAAAAACATGTATGCATGTATGTTGATATGCATGTATGTTGATATGCATGCGCGAGTATATACATAGATACATTCACAGGCACACACATACAAATATATATCTATACACACACACACACACGCACACGCATATATATATATGTACATATGTATATATATGAATATACATATGTATATATGTATATATATATATATGTATATATATATATATGTATATATATATATGTATATATATATATGTATATATATATATATATATATGTATATATATATATGTATATATATATGTATATATATATATGTATATATATATATGTATATATATATATGTATATATATATATATGTATATATATATATATATGTATATATATATATGTATATATATATATGTGTATATATATATATGTATATATATATATGTATATATATATATGTATATATATATATATGTATATATATATATGTGTATATATATATATGTATATATATATATATGTATATATATATATATGTATATATATATATATGTATATATATATATATGTATATATATATATATGTATATATATATGTATATATATATATATGTATATATATATATATGTATATATATATATATGTATATATATATATGTATATATATATGTATGTATATGTATATATATGTATATATATATATGTATATATATATATATGTATATATATATATATGTGATATATATATATATGTATATATATATATATGTATATATATATGTATATATATATATGTATATATATATATGTATATATATATATGTATATATATGTATATATATATATGTATATATATATATGTATATATATATGTATATATATATATGTATATATATATATGTATATATGTATATATATATATATGTATATATATATATGTATATATATATATGTTATATATATGTGTATATATATATATGTATATATATATATGTATATATATATATATGTATATATATATATATGTATATATATATATATGTATATATATATATGTATATATATATGTATATATATATATGTATATATATATATGTATATATATATATGTATATATATATATGTATATATATATGTATATATATATGTATATATATATATGTATATATGTATATGTATATATGTATATATGTATATGTATATATGTATATATGTATATATATATATGTATATATATATGTATATGTATATTATGTATATATGTATATATGTATATATATATATGTATATATATATATGTATACATAT
>NC_142950.1:1741105-1761105 GCF_046866305.1 Octopus bimaculoides | reverse complement strand
ATGTGTGTATGTATATGTGTGTATGTCCGTATATATGTATATACATACATATATATATGTATGTGTGTGTGTCTTCCGGTCTTTTCACAATGTAACCTCGTGGGCATCGGTACCATTTTCCTCTTTCTCCGTTTTTCCATTCTCCGAACTTTCCATCTTTCCGACGAAGAGCTACGCCCGAAACGTCATACACTCTCTCTTTCCTTTCCCGAGCGTCCAATAACACTATCCGTATCACGTCCTCACTTTGTTGTTTTTCTGTTATTGTTTTTTTGAACTTATATATATATATACTTACATACAGCAGTGGCTGTGTGGAGACATACAGGAGTGGCTTGCCTACGAACCACATGGTTCTGGGTTCAGTCCCACTGCACCGCGCCTTGGGACAAGTGCCTTCTACTTTATCCTCACAAATCTTTGTGAGTGGATCTGGTAGACGGAAACTGAATGAAGTCCGTCGTATATATATGTGTGTGTGTGTGAATGCGTGTGCGTGTGTGTTTGCGTGTGTGTATATGTTTGTCTGTGTTTGTCCCCCAAACATCACTTGACAACCGATGCTGGTATGTTTACAACCCCGTAACTTATCTGTTCAGCAAAAAGTCGATTTGCTCGACTAAAAAGACGATGATCCAGTATGGCCGTAGTGAAATGACTTAAACAAGTAAAAGAATGAAATAATAAAAAAGCAATGAGAGTCGAAAGATGGAAGATACGAGAATGTTTATTATTATTCACGACAATTGTTTCGACACATCTAGCACTGACTCCTCGTGGGTGGGATACTTTATAACTGATTCAGGAGAGTCCACTGATGAAGATGTGTCTTACCGGGTTATAAATAGATACCATTCATTAAAACAACAGTTCCGCAATGTATCTCCTCATTTCATAGAAAGAAAAGCAGCAAAAATGAACGAATTATCTTCATTTATATAGAAGACCAAAAATAAAATCACAGAAGCAAAAGAGAAACGAACACGCAATACAGCGAGAAAAGCACGTGCGTGTGTGTGTGTGTGTGTGTGTGTGTGTGTGTGTGTGCGCGTAGTGTGTTGTGTGTGTGTGTGTATACAATCACATACATTTATTTGTATGTGTAACTTTTATTGTTTCTCGTAGCAGAGATGACGCGCCATTAGTGCTATTGGCGAAGTGCGTACGTCTTCTTCGTTTTCTTAAGTACATTACTGCCAAGAACTGGTAATAAAGTGATGACAAAATCTGATACTGATAGCTTTTGTATGGATAATTAACTAATTAAATAAAGCAGCCATAAGTAACCCTAACAGATGGCAAGGTTCATGCAGGGTTCATGCTTAATATATATTATATTATAATTCCTTTGGATCAGAGCTTACACAAGACTAGCAATAACGTTATCAGTAAATGGACGTAAACCGTGACGCTTAACTACGGAACAATTAATATTCTCTAATAACATCTTCACGTTTTCTACAGGATACAGTTTCATTAACTTGCTGATGGAAGAAAAAAAAGAAAGATAAAGAGTGGGAGAGAAATAGAGGAAAAGAAAGGGGGAGAGACAGAGATAGAAAGAGACAGACAGAGGAAGAGAGAGGATAGAGAGAAAGAGAAAGGACGGAGAGAAAGAGGCAAGGAGTGAATGCTATTCTACTTCAGCTTAGCTCATCGTTAAAGCCTGCCTTTCCATATTTCTCTTCGCATTTCC
The DNA here is from genome assembly GCF_046866305.1 of Octopus bimaculoides. NCBI lineage: Eukaryota > Metazoa > Mollusca > Cephalopoda > Octopoda > Octopodidae > Octopus > Octopus bimaculoides. The sequence continues at coordinate 1,759,409 of NC_142950.1, read as the reverse complement.
AAAGAAGATTTGTTAAAGTACAAGAAATTAGCTTAGTTAATGTCTCTAAGTTTGTCTATTTCTGTTGTGTCTTATTTTTCTCTATCTTACATCTATAGAATATTCTGTTATGAAGTCACTACTACGTGTTGTTGTATTCTAACTAAGCTTTTTTCAATGTCAGATATAGCAATGCTTTATGCTTGAATGTATAGTGGCATAATTCTTTTCAGCAAGTGCAGCTTGCTGGCGAAATTGTTTCTCTGAAAAATGTGAGAATATTGTGTATTTCTTATCCTAAAATTCTTTAAGTCTCTACTTGCAGCCTATCGAAGGAATCTTTCCTATCTTTTCTGTAGAATTTGTATAGGTCTTGGTTCAGTTCGAAAGTCCACTAGAATTTCTCTCGATAGTTCCACGATCTACGATAGCTGTTCCCTCCGCGTTCTCTCGTTGTCATAGTGTATGTAAGTTAATTTTCCACGTGGCTTCTATTTCACTATTTGATTGCTGCTATGATATTTTCAAAATTGGTTAGTTCTTTGCATCTGCTCTAAAAGGAAAACCATTTCTTTTACCAGGCTTCTATTAATAGCAATAATTATAGGGGATAGTAGCATTTTCCCGGGGAATGAATAGTCTTCTATGCAAAGATGTCTGTATTCAATGCTATGATGCATGTATATTCTCGTATATATATATATGGATGGATGGATGCGATGGATAAATTGTCACCGTTCTATGTTTTTAATTTCACGCATGCATATCGTTTGTTTTTTGATTTTCTCGACTACACAGTCAGTATAGTGAGGTCAGTTGGGCACCGTCTGTGACGAAAAACCACCATGGCACAATTCACTCTGCCAGAAATCTGGAAACGACATGCTGTACTGCTCAGCATTCGTGCCAGAGGTTCCAGTACGAACATTTCAGAGTGTTTGGATGTCAATCTGAGGCGACTGAAGAAGAGATTGGAATATGTTTTGGTATTAAGAAGACACAGTTTGGATTTTAACCCTGTCCACATGTATGTATGTGTGTGGATGTATCTGCTTGTATCTGTATATATTTGTGTATTTTTATTACTCAAAATACATGTGTATATGTCTCACTCATGATGTATGATTTAACTTTCCAATTCATGTGTTTGTGGTAGTGTTATATCTTTTATATATGAACAGGCGAGGATTCACGTGTGTGTAAGAAAGAGACAGGAGAACAGAGAAAATGAGTTAACAGACGAAAGCGAGCGAGAGTTTGTGAGAGAGGAATAGAGAGAGAGGGAGAGAAAGAGAGAGTAATATAGCGAGTTGAGATTTCTAAGCTTGAGTGATATCTGTCTTGTTAAGGCTTCCATGGTGTAATATACCCAGGCTTCTCTGCTCTATATCAGATAACCTTATATATCAGTCAGGAAGCCTTACATAAGGCGAGCGGTTCCTGTAAAAAGAAACGGAAAATATTATGATTATAGAAACTTAGGCATGTGAATACAAACGAAATCCAGAGCTACTCTCACGAAAAGGCACATATACAGTGGATAATATATAAATATATATATATATATATATATATATACACACACATTTATATATATGTATATATATATGTATTTATATATATATATATACATAGATATATATACACACGTATATACATATATATACATAGATATATATACACACACGTATATACATATACATACATACATATATATCTGCTCTGTGTGTGTTTGTACGTGTGTTTCTGCGTGAATTTCTACGTGTATTTCTACGTGTATTTTCATGTATGCGCGCGCGTGTGTGTATGTGCGCGTGTATGTATGCATATTTGTGAGTGTGTGTCTCTCTGCATACATTTGCGTGTGTGTGTGTGTGTGCGTGCGTGTGTGTGTGTGTGTGTGTGTGTGTGTGTGTGTGCGAGCGTGCTTATTTGTCTGTTTGATTATATGCATACATTTTGTGTACGTTTTCACACACACACACACACACATATTCATGTAAACGGTAACGTATATAATATAGATGCATCTGCACAAGCATACACAAATACACACACACACACACACACACACACACACACACACTTCTATGCATGGATACATATGTGTGTGTGTGTATTTATCATATAAAGATCTTGAGAACTTTCATGGTTATTAAGAATGGGTTTCCAACCACCCAAATAATTATAGAAATGTTCCCCGTCTCTTTTACTGTTATGTTACTTCACGCAGCAAACACAGGGCGAGTACAACCACGCTTTCGCCTTTTCTACTTCTACCTGTGTAACATTGATCCAACACAGATTTAGGCAACATTGATACAGCATAGATTTTCCTACCAAGGAGAAGTTCTATAATGGATTGACCTTGCTCTCCTTGTATTAATTTTGGGAATAGTTTTCCAATGCTGAAGCTATAAACTACCGTCGACTTCTCTGTTTGGTGTAAAATATACAGATTCGAACAATATGAAAACGAAGTTATACTATAACATTCTGTGTTAACCATGCATATGTCTCTGTTTGATTTATCGTTTCGTAACCGTAAGGACAGCGGCCCACAATTTAAATTATTACCCAAGATGATGCAAATGAAGAAAATGTCTTTGCACTTGTTTGTACAATCTTGCGTTTGCCAAAAAGCTAGAACAAATATTCTGAACTTCCATACGACAATGAAAGACAATTTTAAGGCACTGGTGATTTATACATTCCGTATTTATATCCTATGTTATTTCCAGAATCAGTCGGACTACAATGTGTATACATGTATTTGTGTATACACGAATACTTTCTCTTCTGAGATGTACATGATCTTCTTGCATATATATGTACGTATTCATCCTGCGTGTGTGTGTATGTGTGTGTGTATGTATGTCTGTGTGTTTGTGTGTACATATACACAGAAACAATTATATATACATACATGTAACCATATTCAATATGTTTTATGCACAAGAAAATTATATTATAGTCAATTTAAAATAAGAATATCTGAAATGGTTGTAAGCGAAATATTTATCACAACTAATTATGATAATACATCCTGATCAACTTTCTAAGCGCGTGCCTCATATCGCTAAAAGGAAAAAAATCAGAAAAATTCTTCAGATACATTAACAGGTAATAAAAGTAAGCTAATTATATCCAACATAAGAAAACCTCAATAAATATAAAACAAAATATAGATGAAAACATGCATAAAAGTTAAAAGAAACAGAAATTGAATTTGCATTTTTTAAGTGATGGAACAGAGATAAATAGATGAAGGAACGTTCTGGTATTAACCAAATTTTTCACTGTTGCTATTAGTTTCAATAAATGACAGAGTTATAACCAGTGTCCTGATAGATCTTCACTCTCTGTATACAGTCGTGATTGGAAGTGTGTTGTATTTTGTATATGAAATGATTACAAGGAATCACTCCATCAAAATTCTGGCGAATAGGATTCTCAGTGCAATTTCATTTTGTAAGCGTTACGTCTTCTTGTTCCCATTAAACCTAACAAAATATTTCTTATGGTCACAGATGAGGTGTTGCGCGCTTTAATCATGCTTAAGTATTATGAGATTGATAATGCATCATCTCTTACTGTGATTCGTAAAGAGATCGGAGGCCAAGAGTATTTACATCTGGATTTGCTATGAGACCAAAATGCTATTTATTCGAGTAGTAATTCTTCACTGTTTCCGTATTAGACAATTGGAATTAAGTGGGCAGTTTTATAGTTTGGCACCTTGCAAATACTACTGTAACTAAATCAGAATAATCTTTCTCTCTCTCTCTCTCTCTCTCTCTCTCTCTCTCTCTCTCTCTCTCTCTCTCTCTTTCTCTCTTCCTTTCTTTTACCTTTCTTTCTTTCTTTCTCACTCTATCTTTCTTTCACACTCTCACTCACACACACGCTATCTCTCTTTCTCTCTCTCTCTCTTTCTCTCTCTCTCTCTTTCTCTCTCTCTCTCTTTCTCTCTGTCTCTCTCCCTCAATATATATATAAACAATTGCGCATATGGTATATACGAAGATATATTTTCTTGAGCACATATTTCGAAATCTTTCAACAAAGTTAACTTTCCTAACAACAGTGAGTAAATCACTTATTAAATAATATCTATTAAATAATTAATTAGTAAAAATAAACTGAAATATTGCTTTCAGTTTAGAAGCGGATCACCTTTACGTAGTCTCCCGATCGAAAACAATTTCTGTATTCAATTTATCTTAATTTCATTCTTTTGAAGTGTTTAATGTTTTTCTTATCATTTCTCTCGACCGTTAAATTCATTATTAATACTAGTTCATCTTGTTCTACGTAATTGTTACTGCGTAATACACACATAGGAAAGTTTAGCAATGCAATGGAAACAGAATTCAGTAAATTATGTTGCAGTATTCGTTAAACAAGCAGCAACGTATATTTAACTGAACACATGTGCTGCATTTTGTAAATAGACATAACTAACATTGTTCGCGGAGAGAGAAATTTCTGACGCCCCATTCATGTAATTGTTAGTTATAATTTTTATGTGTTACCTTATGTGTCTGTTGATTCAGCAGACGCACATATGATTAGCAAAATTCACTCTATCAACATACGGCTTTATATTCCTTTGTCTGTAATGCATTCATGACTAGATTAGCAAACGAACGTTTCTCATTTTAAGGAGATATGATTTAACAAAGTTTAACCAGTTATCTCTAGAAGTTGAGAGATAACATAGAAACAACATTGTCGAGGGAGACAACTTCTAGTCATTTATCTACGTACGCAACCCATACAATTTTCAGTAAACTATGATCGGATTGATAATCCAGTACATTTAGTAATCCTGACGTTACATCATTTAGTGACAAATTGTTGCAATTTAACCTGTTGATTTGTTTTTATCTCAACACGGTAGCTATTCTTGTGTAAAAGAGAGTACAGCGGATCGGTTAATGATGATTTTATTCAACATATACGCCACCCAGATTTACACACGTTTTAGAAGCAGTTCTTCAGGTTTTCGAAACCCCGTAATTGAACTCTGACGATGGGGCCTCCAGCTGGGGCTTTCATGGTACGCTTAAAGCCAGGAATTTTTCAGCAGCCCTTCGTATTGCATGGTAGTTCGAAAGAGATTGAGGACAGAATTGGATCTGACCAGCGGTAACCCCCTCCCCACACACGCTATGCGAACTCTCGGTGCACACGCATACACACACACACATGCGCATGCACAAAACCACAGGCACACACATAAATATACACACGTTTCGATGTCTCAATAATAATAACAATACAGACAGTTCGTGAGCTGAGCTTAAAATTTTAAACGGTTGATAAAGATGGTGGGGAGCTGGCAGAAACGTTACACGCCTGGCAAAATGCTTAACGGCGTTTCGTCTGCCTTTACATTTTTAGTTCAAATTCCGCCGAGGTCGACTTTGCTTTTCATCCTTTCGGGGTCAGTTGCATACTGGGGTCGATCTAATCGAGTGGCGCCCCCTCTCCAAAATTTTCGGGCCTTGTACCTAAATTCGAAAAGAATAAGGCTGATAAAGACTCTGTGAATACTACGAGATCGAATTCAGAGGATAGGTCCATTCTGAATGGACCAAGATATTACTTGTGTTTTTTTGCGTAATTACGTGACTTTAATGCATCATCTCATTAGCGACGATATCAAAGTCATAGGCATGTGAAAATTTCTAGTTGCGAATACAGAATATTGCGAATTCGTTACATGATATTTTGCCTTGCATATTCTGAACCGGAAATCAACTTTTATCAGCATTGACGTAACGGGCCATAAAATGCACGAAGCCTGATTGTTTGACCGGTACCAATTTAAATACATTTGAACGCAACATATTTGGATAAATTCTGTACGGTACATGTATCTGAATTATGCTTTTCATAGCAGTATGCGGTACATCAATGGAAAACAAGTGCTGTGCGTATCTCGTCATATAATCCCCAGGTAATTATAGATGGAAAGGAAAATACGAAAACAAAAAGACAAAGAAAAAACGGAAGCGCATTAAAGCGAAATGAATAACGAAAATACAGGTAGATAAAACGTGTTAAATAATAAAAAAGAAAGTAGTGGCTCTGGTTTGAAAACGGAAAACTCGTAAATATTGTGGTGAGAACATATCATTGGGAATTATATGGTGCAACGGTGGTAGCGACGAGGAGGAACTATGTGTTCTGTGTTATGAAGTATTTCCCAATGAAAGCATGAAGCCAACCAAAATTCCTCGTCATTTAGAATAGGAAGCATGAAAAAGCATTAACAAAACCTGTTGAATATATTCCACGAAGACACCAAGCAAGAAATAACTTTCATGACAAAAGTGAATAGAAATAAAACTTAGCAATTGACTGTAATAATAATAATAATAATAATAATAATAATCACAGAAGTTCACGAAAAATCTCGAGACGTACATGATAGAAATAAGCACTACAATAAGGGTGGAGCACTTGCAGAAAACATCACTGGTTGGAACCGCTCGAATACTCCGGAAGGTGCTCGAAAAATAAGAGGTGTTACTTTAGTTCACTGGTAGTAAACAGCTGATATCGTGGTGCATTTCCAACGTTTCAGTTTATATACCCTCCAGCCTTCATCAGGTGTCTTAAGGACATTTCGAACCTGGGTTTTTATTCCAAAGGTAAATGTCGATGCTAATGATTCTCTCAGCTATCTGCCTGCAACAATAATGATGATTTATTTCAAATCTTTACCACAAGGGCAGCTTGAGGGAGGTGGAGATGAGTCTATTACGCCGACGCTAGTGTTCAACTGGTACTTATTTTAGCGACCTCGAGAGGACGAACGGCAAAGTCGGCCACGGCGGAATTTGAAATCAGAACGTAAAGACGGGCGAAATACCGCTAAATATTTCGTCCAGCGTGCTAAGGATCCTCCCACCTCACCGCCTTCAGTAATAGTAGTAGTAGTAGTAGTAATAATACCAACAACAACAGCCACAACAACAACAACTACGATGACAACTGTAAATCACGTTTTATCTATTCGACTCCTGTACGTTTTCGACACGGTCTTTTTTGATAACGAACCGATTTCTATTTCTGAAATCCTAGCTGGTTTCATCTCATTTGTTGCCGAACGAAAACATGCTCTTGACCCTGTGGCACTTTCAGCGTGTATGTCATCGGGGAAGTTGTATTCTCGCATGCTACACAAACATGATTAAAAACAATGGCGATAGAAGCATAATTGAAGAGTACGAAAAGAATAGAAAAGCGTAAAAGCTTAATTTAAAACAATAACATTCCGAACGAAAGCCATGCAGGCTGTTAATTTGAAAGCATTCACAGTTTCATGAAGTGAAAATCTTATATTATTAAGAAAGATCATCCTCTTTAATCCATAACTATTTGATACTTTCCATGCTTTACACTTTCTTTTAACCCACTTTCTCTCTCTTCATCTCTCTTTCCTATAAATTCTTCTTCCTATCAGACGCATCATTTCCCGCTTTCATCTCAGTCATTGCTTGAACTATTCGCCAACCTTATCTGCATCCTTCCTCCTTCTATCTATTTCTCTTTCAGCTTCTATTTCACGCTTCATTTTATTCTACTTCCTCCTCCTTGGTTCCAAGAAATAGTTACGCCCCTTCCTCACTCTCCCTCCTCTCTTTCTCTCTATTTCTCTCTATCTCACTCACTCTGTTTAACAATCTCCTAAACCCCTTCTACCCGTTCTCCTTTTTCCCTTCGTCTCTCTGAAGTGGAATTTGTCAGTTCAGTCTGAAATCCAGGAAATCGGGTCAGATAGAAAGGGGTGGGTGCTTACTGCGCAGAGAAAACGCTCTGGTTAAGCTCCTTTGTCTAAAAATACTTTCGTCGACATCATGTATTAATTACGTAACATATTCGACCTTCAAGAAATAGCAGTCAAATTCCCTAAAATTTCAACAATGACATCATATATCCACCTAATCATGTGTCTATGTAATAACCCCGTTTCCCCAATATTGTGACAAGCTAACAATTCTTAGGAGGGACAATCCATGGTCACCCCATGTCCTAGATATGGTAGACGTATGTACCTCTAATCACGTTTTGTCTATTTAAATAAAAATGAAGATAAAAATAATAAATAAAACTTAAAAATAAAGGATGGAAATACATGTTTGACCATGTAGTCCTTCAATTACCATGCCATGTGTTGTGATGGATGGTTCACATTTTACCATTGATCTGCTTAGTGTTGTCTTGCGGGTTAAACAGCAACAGCAACTACCAAACAACCATCTAATCAAGCTAGCTTTCAACGAAACCATCCATTTAACTATTCACTTATGAAGGCAGCAGCGGCAGCAGCAGCATCCACCCCTACCATCCACCGACCATTTAACCACAATTCCATCTATCTAACCATCCATGTCCTTTCAACAATCCAACTATAATCCCATGCCAATCACCACCTAATACATCTACGTACACACACAAAGATGACATATAGAAAAGTTGAAAGGAAGCACACCTACATAGCAACCTAACTGCTTTCCCAACCATTTCAATCGAACCCTCTCTTTCACCCCACTCTTTCTTTAACTCTTTGCTTTCCTCTTCTATCGTTTTATTCTCTTTTGTTCATTTCCTTTATTAATCCTTTTCTCTATATCCTATCTGCATCCCCGTTCCCTTTCTTCCTTTCTGTCTTTCTCTCTCTTTCTCTCTTGGTGTTACGCAATGAACCGCTTCCTTCTCCGACACTCTCAATGAAACTCTGTCTTTCCCTCACTTTCAATGCTTCACTCAATTACTTTCTTTATCTCTTTCACTGTTCTCTTTACTCCTTTTCTTTTCTCTTCTCTCTATCAATCAGTCACTATCTTCTTCGCACTCTCATTCTCTTTCTTTTTCGTTTTCTCTCTTCTTCTCATTCTCTCTTTTCGTCTCACTCCTTCATTATCACTCTCCTTCTCTCCCTCTATCCATTTTCTCTCTATATTTATTGATCTATATTTTATCTCTCATTAAACCTTTCATTTTCTTTCTCTCCCTTATCACTAACTCTCTCTCTCTCTCTCTCTCTGTTTATATATATATATAACGCTTGCCCTTCTATCTTTCACTCCTCCTCTCACTCTTTTCCTTTCTTTCCAAACGCTCCTATCACAAAGTCATTACCCTAATGAATGCTCCGTAACCAGAGACAACAGTTAAGGTACATACAGCAAGTTTGATCATTTTCTCCCTCTCTACATCACTCTCGTTCTCTCTCTCAGTCTTCCTTTCTCTTTCTTCCTCCCTCTTTCTCTCAAATCTATCATCTCACTCAGTCTCCACTTGCTATTCTCTCTCTCTCTCTCTCTCTCTCTCTTTCTCTCTCTCTCTCTCTCTCTCTTTTATACTCGTTGCATTAAACCTTTATACATGTGCAATACACAATGTGCAACATCGCTGCCTTCAATAGAACGCAATAGAATGCTGCATGCCTAATTCCGCAAAGACAATTCCATGTTGAATTGGTTGTGGGTTTGGTGGGGTGCAGGAGTGTTCAACAGAGTAGGGGAATGTTGTGGTGTGGGAGGGGAAAGAAGCGAGGGGGGTATATGTAGGGTTTGTAGAAGGTGGTGGGGATGAATCATTCGACATCGCTTTGTTTCACCGTTTTCCAAACTATAAACGTGCGCCGAGTGATTCAGCGTTGTTTCATGTTTGCGTTTGTGGGGGATTGTTGTTGTCCTTGCTGTTGTGGTTGTTGTTTTTGCTATGCTCTAATTGTATTTGTTGTTGTTGTTGTTGTTGTTGCTCTTGTTATCTACTTTATGTGGTTTGTGTATTTATGTGTTCTATTCTATGGTGAGTGTTCTGTGCAATATATTGCAGAAGTAGCAGCTGTGCTAATGTATATCGTTTGTGTGTACGCACATACACACACACACACACACACACACACACACACACACACACACACACACACACACACACACACACACACACACAGATATAGATATTGTATATATATATGTATATATACATACACACACAGGCACACACACATATATGTCTGTCTATATTGGCTGATAATCAGTGTGGTGTGTGTATGTGTGTGTGTGTGTGTGTGTGTGTGTGTGTGTGTGTGCGCGCGTATCCTTTGCTGTTTGGGAATTTTGTATGAAGGTTTGCGTTCGTTTAATTCATTCCTCGAATAAAGTATGTAGTGCACGCTAATTATATGTGTGCATATGTATGCATATACCTACCAATACGTTCATATATACACATATACATATATCCATACTTACATACATACATACATACATATATATATATATATATATTTATATATATATAAATGTAAATATATATATATATATGTATAGATAGATAGGTGCATATATATGTGTATGTATATATGCACTCTTTATATAAGAACATATACGTAAATTAATAGACAGATAGGTAGATAAAAAGCTATTCACACGCACACTCACACACACACATTCTTGCTCTCCGTCTCTCTGTCTTTCTTTCTTTCATGTACATAAACACACCCACACACACACACACACGTGCACACATCTATCGCTCACACAAAGTCTTTTGTTTCGAAGTTTTTATATAATCAATTATCCGTCGATCGGTCTTTCATTCTATCACTCGCCTTCACTCTCTCTCATACCCACGCTCTCACAAACACACGCACTTTTTCGATCCCACTCTCTCACTCTTTCTCTGTCTCTCTCTTACCCCTTCTCTTCAACATCCTATCACATATTACATCATACCAACTCACCGCCCCTCCTCTTTAACAGGTACATGCATTAACGACTTCTCTGTCACACAGGATTCTTTGAATTAGTCTTCACATATGTGTCTCTCATGCTTTCTATTCATGACACTTTTATCTCCCTTCAACACGCCCTCTTTCCACTCTCTCTCTCCCACTCTCTCTCTTTTCTCCTCCCCTTCACTCCCTTTCTCTCTTATCCCTCCTTTACGCTGTATGCAAATCCAGCTGAAGATCAAAAAATCTTAAGAACTAGAAGATTCTATGAACATCTCAGTAATCAAAATAAACGCGGCTCTGCAAAACCTGCAAAGAGATCGTTGTGAAGAAAATGGTTCTGCTGAACAGAGTTACCCTAGAATCATTGCTGGTGCCTTTCATATTTTTAACAGTAGTTCTTTGAGTCTCATCATCAACTTTTCGTTTTTTATTATTTTTTTGTCTCATCAATTATGGCAATTTATATATGTGTATATATATATATATATATATATATATATATAAATATATATATATATATATATGTATATATATAATGTGTGTGTGTGTGTGTGTGTGTATAAATATGTATGCATACAAATATATATATATGTGTGTGTGTATGCGACGTGCTTCTTTCTGCCCCCCCTCTCTACTCGTAAACCGATGTTCGACTCGAATGCTATAGCTGAAGTCACTTGCCCAAATTACCAAGCAATAAGACTGAACCCAGATCCATATGGTTAGCAAGCAAGCTTCTACTACATTACACATACCTGTTATGCAGGTGAATTTGTCTACCTCTCCACCAGATACGGTCTGCATTGCAGGCTGTTAATTTCAGTTTAAGATCATACAATTTTGATGAGCTTTCTCTGCCACACTGGATCGACCCGGCTTGGAAGACGAGGGACAGTTGCTTATACTAGTACCCAGGATTTGTATTTATTTTATCGAATCCGAAAGGATAAAAAGCAAAGCCGGTCTCGGCGGAATTTGAACTCAGAACTTATCGACGGGCGAAACGCAGCACAGTACTTCACTTGGTGACGCCATCGATTCTGCCAGTTCGCCGCCTAGGACCAAAAGCACACATCCTCCATCCAACATGTAATGGAGTTTATCTTTTTAAAAGAATAATGTGCCCTTCCTTACTTCTATATAACCTCAGTGATATATTTGAGATTAAACTGTTATCTCTAGCAGACCGAGCAATTACACGTAGCTTGGCTTCTTTTCGCTCAACCAACCCTGTGTTGCATATTCTACTGTGTTTTGCTGCCACCTTCAAAAACAGCCATTAATCTGCCATTTATCTCTCTCTCTCACCCTCTCCCTCTCTCCTTCTTTCTCATTTTTACTCACACCATCAAACGCCACGCATATTTCCATTGCTTCTACCGTTCCGCAACTCCATCTATCATCGTTCCTCTTTTTCTCCCTTTATCTTTCTCTCTATCACAATTTTTTTTTTATGGTCAGTTGCAGGGTAATATACCTGTTTGATGTTTTCCAGTAATTGTAACAATTATGGTGTTCCGAATTCCTGATTAATTCCAAATTACGTGGCAATAATGTCTTTGAAAAATTCGTCAAGTTTCTAGCTCTTCATTAGGGCGACAGAATGTTTGGACGATTCTAGTGCATATCGAGGGTTCTTTTAATGAGCAATATTCATACAATTTGCCGGAGAGAAATGAAAGTTAACTCGTTTTACATTTTATCGCTTTCCTTTGTTGTTTCTGTAATGGCGTGCGTTGCTTTACGCTGCAATCGCTATTTTTACGATGCTATATTCTATGAACGAATGTTGTGCAAAGCGGCTTGTATTATGGGATATGATAGGATGTGATAGAACCATTCAAATAATATTGCTAGTTGAATGTAGAGCAATTTTATGGCTGTTTGGGGAAACGAATATGACGCCAGTACAACACCTCTGGTTAGAGTGCATCAGTTGCTGCGCTATGGGATCGAACCGAGCGACACATGTTTTTACTCATATATTGTTCAATACACCAGCTTACCGCTCTCTCTTCTTTGTATACATGTCTATATGTATCTATATATCTATATAAATATATACATGCATTCGTGCTTACATGCATATATATATATGTATGAATGTGTGTGTGTATGTGTATATATATATCTACATATATATATATATATATATATATATATATATATTTACACGCACACACACAAATGTATACATATTTAAAATTGTGTATGATCATCAAACGAACCTAATTTGTGAGTTTAAAGTGTCCGAATGGAGAGATGGAGGACATATGTATATATGTATATACACATATGTGTGTGCGTGTGTATGTATATATATATATATACATATATATATATATATATATATATATATATATATATATATATACACACGTATACTCAAACAAACACACGCACACACATATATATGTATGTATGTATGTATGTATGTTTATATGCATTCCCCCCTCTCTAATCAGTCTTGTTAGATATTTTATATTTCGTATGAGTGGGTATGTATCGAGAGTGAGAGAGGGATGGGGGTGGAGAAAGTTAAAATGATGCGACAACAATTATAAAAACACAAACATCGACGACATAACAACAAAAAAATGTCTTCAGCAACAATTAGCCTGCACGTGGTTGCGAGTAGGGAGGTGCAGTTTATTTGCATTTTTGTGGCCTCCGCTGTTTTAATTCATGTCAGACAAACGCGCTTTCATTGATTTCCTAGTTTAGTAATTTTAAATATTTTTTTTTTCCAATTTCTTTGTCCCCAATTTAGAATTGCAGAATTATGAAACCGTAGCTTATGCATTCTGATTAGATTTCACTAATTATTTACACAATTTATATTATTCCCAGATGTTGCTTTTCAACTATTTTTTTTTTTCTTTGGATGCAACAGGTCAGCTATGAAATTTGGTTCATTCACGAGTGTTATCTCCTTGACCGTATTTCGCAGTTTGCGAAAATAAAACGATTAATTCAGAACGGAAATGAAGAAAACAAGCAAAAAGTCTCAGTATTAAATCATACTGGCAGTAAGCTGGCGGCATTGTTAGTACGCCGGACGAAGTGCTTCGCGGAATTTAGTCCGTCTTGACGTTCTGCTTTCAAATTCCTCCGAGGTCAACTATGCCTTTCATCATTTCAGGCCCCATAAAATATGTACCAGCTCAGCATGAGTTCTTCCTACCAAAAAATGTAAGGTGCTGAGCCTATGCTAGAAAGGAATATTTATTTATTTATTTCCCACAGGGGGCTAACCATAGAGGGGACAAACAAGGACAGACAAAGGGATTAAGTCGATTACATGAGCCCCAGTGCGTAACTGGTACTTATTTAATTGACTCCAAAAAAAATGAAAGGCAAAGTTGGCCACGGCGAAATTTGAACTCAGAACGTAACGGCAGACGAAATACCGCTAAGCATTCGCCCGACGCATTAATGTTTCTGCCAGCACGCCGCCTTGTTACAAAAGGAATATTAAATCGTAAATGAGCTGAGATGGCAGAAACGTTAACACTCCGGGCAAAATCGTTGGCGTGCTGTTTCTTCTATCTTGGTATTTTGAGATCAAATCCTGCCGAAATGGATTTTGCATTTTATTCTTTCGGCGTCGCTAAAATAAATAACAGTCGAGCCCTAGCGTCAGCGTAATCGACTTACCCGTTCACTCAAAATGCGCGGCCTTGAGCTAAAATGTGAATACATCACATCCATCAAGGAATTACCAAGTACAATATGTATGCTTGCACACTATCTATCTATCTATCTATCTATCTATTTATCTGTCTGTCTGTCTGTCTGTCTCTCTCTCAGTGTGTATATATATATATATATATATATATATATATATATGTGTGTGCCTTTGCCTCTGTGTTTGTCCCCCACCTCGTGGAGCTCTTACGTCTCCGTAACTTAACGGTCGGGCTGAGAGGAACGTTAGAATATTTATTAAGTCCTGTGGTCGATTTGGTCCACCCATATCCTTGAAGGCGTTACTCCAGTATAGTCACAAGCAAACAAGTAAAAGAACTAAAGAATATATCCATGATTGTGTGTGTGTGTGTGTGCCTGTGTGTGTGAGAGTGCGTGTGTGTGCCTGTATGTGTGAGAGTTTGTGTGCGTGTGTAGATGTGCGTGCGCGCACAACTATGTGAGATTTTATGCTTTTCTATACACATATATGCAAATATCAATATATATAATTCAGTGAATTGTTGTAGAAAGTTCCTAGCAGATACATGGACCTAAAATTATTTAGCACAGATAATGCTTTCATTAGCAGACAAAACAGAGATTACATCTATTTCAGATTTCAAAGTTTTTTCGCAGAAGTTTTGCGCAAACCGCTGAAAGAGGGGCGGGGTATGGCCGTGATGTTTTTGATCATAAGCCTGTTTGACTACAGCTGACCAGCTACTGAAATCATGAACTATTTGCATAGCTCTCTCCTCTCTCCGACTGCACTCTCCATCTCTGGCTCTCTCTCTCTCTCTCTCTCTCTGTATATATATATATATATATATATATATATATATATATGTATATATATATATGTGTATGTTTCTCTTTCAAACTCTCTCACATTCTCTCTTTGGTCCTCTCGGCAGCCATCTCTTGACTCGCAATTACTTACTGTCTCCCTTAGTTTTCTCGCCTCTCTTCGTCTCACACACACATACTGATACACATTCTTTCGGCTCTTTGCCGAGTTAATGAATGTAATAAAATTAGAAATCTGTGTTGATTACACTGTAAATTGTAATCCTAATATGGTTTACGTTTCATGTTTATGTGTCTATGTGTGGTTGTATAATTTTCTGTGAGATTTATTTATTCTTTTGATTTAGCAGGCGCCAAATTTCAGTCGCCAGTTCGCTGTGAAAAATTCATTTTTAGGCAAGAAAATTTAAAAAAATAAAATAAAATAAAATAATAAATTGTAAAAGTTACACAAATATATTAATATATGAACCAAAAATAATAAAAACAAAACGAAAATTGTTAAAAAATAGAAATGCATTAAAAAAATTGTGAGAAAACTTTAATCAATTTTTATCATGAGAAAATATAAATGAAAGTAGTAATAATAATAATAATAAGAAGAAGAAGAAGAATTATGTGTTAGAGGTTATTTCGTAAGTTATGAGGATCTTATAAGCTCATGGTATTCATTGTACGATTCTGTATAAAAAGGTACGGTCATTCATTTGTAGAAATGGGGGTCCCTTGCCTCCTTTGAATTTGTTTTATGCATTCATTTATTTTGTATATTTCCATTTGTCTTCCCCGCTTATGTTCTGGTGTTTGCTGAATTTTTTCCTTGAGAACACTTTTTTTCTTTGTAGTTGGGTCGTTGATGACCGCTTTCTAGCATATCGGATGTCCACTTAATGGTCACCCCTTTTTCTACGCATGTAATGCAATTTTTTCTGAATTTTCAAATTTTTATTATGCTAGGCCACTGGTTTTAAATTGACGTTAATTTAATTAATATTCAATTTATCACGCTCAGTATATATATATACATACACGCACACACTCACATACACGCATATGTGTGTGTGTGTGTGTGTACATATATACATACATATAAGTGTGTGTGAGTGTGTGTATGTGTATGCACATAGATTAATGTTTTGCCAGGGTGGGAATAATGTCCTGTGACTGGTGCGATTAAGACAGTTGTTTTATCATCAACGGGGAATTGTAGTGCGAAGGGTTACAGCATCAGAAGATATAAGAAATAGACGGAGCATCTAAATCACATTTCTTGGCGTTGAACCTCCGATACTTTGTGGAGCTGTTGAAGTCATAGAAATTCCCTCAGAACCACTTCTAGCTCTCTCCGGATGTATGCCCAGGTGGAGAAAACTGCTGTGTCACACATGACTTTGATGCGGTAATCCCTTCCAACCAGCGATTGACCAGGCCACTCCAGCAGATTCACATACCAGAATTGAGCCTCAGTCCCTGTTCAAAATTTCGTCCTTTGCTGCTGCGTTCCTCCACGCCGACGACAGCTTTATTCTCGCAGCAGCAGCTTCCGCGTTATACAGCCTTTGCAGTACTCATAGAAACCTGAGTTTCAACCACGATGACAGCGATTTCATGCCCACCGCAAATCATCAAAGATATAGCTAATTCTATTCCAGTATTCAGTTCGCTTCCCCGTCCTCCGTATCAGTTAAATTCTTTCGCAACTACAAGTTTAATATGTAATGCTCTCCGGCACCGTTGGCTTTTCACCAACTCATCAAGCTCTTCTTGAAAGAAAAAAAAAGATATAAAATCGGGCAAGTTTAGTCTCGTCACTCTCCATATACTTATATATTTCTCTCTCTCTATCTTTCTCTCTCTCTCTTTCTCTCTCTCTCTCTCTCTCTCTCTCTGTATATATTCACATACTTGTAGAATATATATATATATATATATATATATATATATATATATATATATATATATATATATATATAATTATGTATATACATACGTACACATGTATATGTATATGTTTCATTGTACATATGCTCAAACCTACACCAGCTCACATCCTCACGTATGTGGACGCATACACACTGTCCCTCTTTGCTTCTCTCTCTCTCTCTCTCTCACACACACACTCACAGACACACGTGACTATGTGTTGATCATGGTTTGCATGGAATGTGTCCGAGTTTGCAGCGAAAATGTGCGAGATGGACTATGGCGTGTGGTCTGGTCTGGTCTGATTTTTGTATTGGTCATTGCCATGAGTGAAGTAACACGTATCTCTTGGCAACCGAAGCAATATCGGCAAAGTTTGTAGAATATCTCATCACCATTCTTTGATTGATATCTGGCATGATCTTCTGAATTCTCGATGTTGAAGTTCAACTGCCTGTTTGTATTCCATAAATGATTTTCAAACTATCGGATGCCAATATGTGTTGTTGTAAGCTTCTGCTTCAATGTGTCTCAATACTGACATAAGATATATTACATATATATACGTGTGTGTGTGTGTGTGTGTGTGTGTGTGTGTGTGTGTGTGTGTTTGTATACACGTACAGACCTATGTGTTTATATATATATATATAATATATATATATATATATAAATAAATAAGTATATATATATATATATATATATAAATAAGTATATATATATATATATATATAAATAAGTATATATATATATATATATATATAATTAAGTATATATATATATATATATATATAATAAGTATATATATATATATATATATATAAATAAGTATATATAACTATATATATATATATAAATAAGTATATATATATATATATATATATATAAAATAAGTATATATATATATATATATATATATATATAAGTATATATATATATATATATATATAAATAAGTATATATATATATATATATATATATATAACTAAGTATATATATATATATATATATATATATATAAATAAGTAGTACTATAATATATATATATATTATATATAAATAAGTATATATATATATATATATATATATATATAAATAAGTATATATATATATATATATATTATATATATAAATAAGTATATA
>NC_142950.1:1735032-1740605 GCF_046866305.1 Octopus bimaculoides | reverse complement strand
TATACATATATATAGATGGATATATACATATATATAGATGGATATATACATATATATAGATGGATATATACATATATATAGATGGATATATACATATATATAGATGGATAAATACATATATATAGATGGATAATACATATATATAGATGGATAAATACATATATATAGATGGATAAATACATATATATAGATGGATATATACATATATATAGATGGATATATACATATATATAGATGGATATATACATATATATAGATGGATATATAAATGCATATATATAGATGGATAAATACATATATATAGATGGATAAATACATATATATAGATGGATAAATACATATATATAGATGGATAAATGCATATATATAGATGGATAAATACATATATATAGATGGATAAATACATATATATAGATGGATAAATACATATATATAGATGGATAAATACATATATATAGATGGATAAATACATATATATAGATGGATAAATACATATATATAGATGGATAAATACATATATATAGATGGATAATATATAGATGGATAAAATTGATATACATATATAGATGGATAATACATATATATAGATGGATAAATACATATATATAGATGGATAAATACATATATATAGATGGATAAATACATATATATAGATGGATAAATACGTATATATAGATGGATAAATACGTATATATAGATGGATATATACGTATATATAGATGGATAAATACATATATATAGATGGATAAATACATATATATAGATGGATATATACATATATATAGATGGATATATACATATATATAGATGGATATATACATATATATAGATGGATATATACATATATATAGATGGATAAATGCATATATATAGATGGATAAATGCATATATATAGATGGATAAATACATATATATAGATGGATAAATACATATATATAGATGGATAAATGCATATATATAGATGGATAAATGCATATATATAGATGGATAAATTCATATATATAGATGGATATATGCATATATATAGATGGATATATGCATATATATAGATGGATAAATGCATATATATAGATGGATAAATGCATATATATAGATGGATAAATACATATATATAGATGGATAAATGCATATATATAGATGGATAAATGCATATATATAGATGGATAAATGCATATATATAGATGGATAAATGCATATATATAGATGGATAAATGCATATATATAGATGGATAAATACATATATATAGATGGATAAATACATATATATAGATGGATAAATACATATATATAGATGGATAAATACATATATATAGATGGATAAATGCATATATATAGATGGATAAATGCATATATATAGATGGATAAATACATATATATAGATGGATATATACATATATATAGATGGATAAATGCATATATATAGATGGATAAATGCATATATATAGATGGATAAATACATATATATAGATGGATATATACATATATATAGATGGATAAATACATATATATAGATGGATATATACATATATATAGATGGATAAATACATATATATAGATGGATAAATACATATATATAGATGGATAAATACATATATATAGATGGATATATACATATATATAGATGGATAAATGCATATATATAGATGGATAAATGCATATATATAGATGGATAAATGCATATATATAGATGGATAAATGCATATATATAGATGGATAAATGCATATATATAGATGGATAAATACATATATATAGATGGATAAATACATATATATAGATGGATAAATACATATATATAGATGGATAAATACATATATATAGATGGATAAATGCATATATATAGATGGATAAATACATATATATAGATGGATAAATGCATATATATAGATGGATAAATGCATATATATAGATGGATAAATACATATATATAGATGGATAAATGCATATATATAGATGGATAAATACATATATATAGATGGATAAATGCATATATATAGATGGATAAATACATATATATAGATGGATAAATACATATATATAGATGGATAAATACATATATATAGATGGATAAATACATATATATAGATGGATAAATACATATATATAGATGGATAAATACATATATATAGATGGATAAATGCATATATATAGATGGATAAATGCATATATATAGATGGATAAATGCATATATATAGATGGATAAATGCATATATATAGATGGATAAATGCATATATATAGATGGATAAATGCATATATATAGATGGATAAATACATATATATAGATGGATAAATGCATATATATAGATGGATAAATACATATATATAGATGGATAAATGCATATATATAGATGGATAAATACATATATATAGATGGATAAATGCATATATATAGATGGATAAATACATATATATAGATGGATAAATGCATATATATAGATGGATAAATACATATATATAGATGGATAAATACATATATATAGATGGATAAATGCATATATATAGATGGATAAATACATATATATAGATGGATAAATACATATATATAGATGGATATATACATATATATAGATGGATAAATACATATATATAGATGGATAAATGCATATATATAGATGGATAAATACATATATATAGATGGATAAATGCATATATATAGATGGATAAATACATATATATAGCTGGATAAATACATATATATAGATGGATAAATGCATATATATAGATGGATAAATGCATATATATAGATGGATAAATACATATATATAGCTGGATAAATACATATATATAGATGGATAAATGCATATATATAGATGGATAAATACATATATATAGATGGATAAATACATATATATAGATGGATAAATACATATATATAGATGGATAAATACATATATATAGATGGATAAATGCATATATATAGATGGATAAATACATATATATAGATGGATAAATACATATATATAGATGGATATATACATATATATAGATGGATATATACATATATATAGATGGATATATACATATATATAGATGGATATATGCATATATATAGATGGATAAATGCATATATATAGATGGATAAATACATATATATAGATGGATAAATACATATATATAGATGGATAAATGCATATATATAGATGGATAAATACATATATATAGATGGATAAATGCATATATATAGATGGATATATACATATATATAGATGGATAAATGCATATATATAGATGGATATATACATATATATAGATGGATAAATGCATATATATAGATGGATATATACATATATATAGATGGATAAATGCATATATATAGATGGATAAATACATATATATAGATGGATAAATACATATATATAGATGGATAAATGCATATATATAGATGGATAAATACGTATATATAGATGGATATATACATATATATAGATGGATAAATACATATATATAGATGGATAAATACATATATATAGATGGATAAATACATATATATAGATGGATAAATGCATATATATATAAGAGAGAGTCTGACGTCGTCAGTCGACGTATTAGAGTCTGACAGTTTCGTAACAAACAGCCACGCAGGTGATTTGTTTAAAGTGATCAAATCGTTGTATAGACATAAGCTCACTCCCTTCATCATATGTTAGCATTACCTGTACAAGTGCAACCCGTGCCACATGTCAGATGTCGAATCGATCGCAGTGCAACGTGAAATGAATAGCTTGGCTCAAGAACACAACGCAACGCTCAGTCTGGGAATCGAACCCATGATTTCTTAATCGTGAGTGCCACACCTTAACCATTAATGGTATTTATGTGTATGTATATATGTTTATATAGATACATATATACATTTTAAGAAAGGCTTTCTCTCACCTGATGAGCTAGCTCAAATTCTGCATTATATTGAAAGGAATTATGCATTTTGCATGAATACAGACACGTAAGTAATGTATTAAATATTAAATATAATAATATAAATTATTCACTGAAGTTACGAAAGAATTTGCTGTAACATTTAAATTTTTACATATTTAAATAACCTTTCATGAAACTACTTCTGTCATATATGACGTTATATGTGTGCCTATGTATAGATATGCCCATATATATATATATATATATATATATATATATATAAATATGTATGTGTGTGTGTGTGTGTGTGTGTGTGTGTGTGTGTGTGTGTGTGTGTGTGTGTGTGTGTGTGTGTGTACGTACTTATGTATATA
Source organism: Octopus bimaculoides (assembly GCF_046866305.1). Taxonomy (NCBI): domain Eukaryota; kingdom Metazoa; phylum Mollusca; class Cephalopoda; order Octopoda; family Octopodidae; genus Octopus; species Octopus bimaculoides. The sequence goes on along the minus strand of NC_142950.1, from coordinate 1,736,374 downwards.
TATGTTTAGATAGATAGATAGATAGATAGATAAATCGATTGTTTGATTTTAACTGGCAGCGTACATATTAGTTTGTTAGAGATATATTGAATGACGTAAACAATCAATTCTTTGTATATTGAATTATTTTCTTTCACAATGAGAAAGAAATCAAACACCTATCGGCAGTAGTTAGAAACTTTCAAAGAATAGCCGAGATAATTTCAAGAAATCAATAATTATTATTTTCAGTTTAATTCATACGCTTTAGGAAAGGACAGATTGATTTTTAGCGCAAATCTATACATGCAGTTTGTATTAGAGCAATTAATGGTTTAGACGATGGGGAATCAGTTGTTCGATCAATTATTGACGCTGCTGTTAACATTAAGATCCTTCGTTTCGTGCATGAGACTGTAACATTCTTTGCTTGTTTTTGCTTTTTAGTGTTCTTTCGAGTGGTGTTGGCGGAGAAATATTGGTTTCCAATTTTGGCACTAGACCAGCAAGTTCGTGGGAGGCGTAAGCTGAATACATCGACCCATTGATTGCTACGTATTTCATCCAATCCAGAGGAATGAAAGGTAAAGTCAATCTGAACGGAATATGAACTCAAATTGTAAAGAAGGACGAAATGCCCGCAAGCATTTAACCAGGTGCATTATTGGTGCACAAATATTAGATGTCGTTGTAATGATTTACTTCGAATTCCAACAGGATGAATCAGTCAATATTCCGAAATTCCAACACGTAAACATCCCGTCGCTCCTCATCTAAAACTACATTGCACATGTCAAGGTGCTCATCTCATCTCATGTGCGTTTCATAGTGAGCGGATCCTCGGAAGTAGGGAATTATCCAATCGAGGTGTATACCACAGGCTAAGGGCATCTTCATTATATGAAGTTTACATTGTCAGTAGGTGGCCCATGTTAGCACATTTAGGATTCAATAAGTATGCGTAGAAAGCACAGTTGTCAACCGTGATCTATAAAACAACTTTTTCATAGATACGGGCAAAATTCACCCCTCCCTACTCTCCAATAAATCACTATTGTTCCTGAAAGGTTCTTTTTATACTTTCCACGGATTGCTTGAGGCTAATCTTCTTCCTTCAACTCGAACCTTGCATCTTACCTTTATATATATATATATATATATATATATATATACGACGGGCTTCTTTCGGGCTTCTTTCAGTTTCCGTCTACCAGATCCAGTCACGAGGCTTTGGTCGGCCCGTGGTTATTGTAAAAGACACCATATTGCAGCGCAGTGGAACTGAACCCAAAACCTTGTTGTTGGGAAGCATGCTTCTTACCACACAGGGTCATTTATTTATAAATATATATCAACAGCTGCA
>NC_142950.1:1725032-1730032 GCF_046866305.1 Octopus bimaculoides | reverse complement strand
GAAAATATTTTATTCAATGATATTTTCGGTGAGTTGAAAGGAATAATAAAATAATATATATAATAAAAAAGAAGAAAAAAAAGCTTTCGTAAGCAGTCGGCCATTTCTGTTTCATCAAAGCGAAATGGAATATGGGAACTTGTTTGAGAGAAGTTACAATATTATGCCTCCGTTATGAACAATGCCGGACTTCTGACAATGAAGGAATTTTTTTTATGTGTTATTAGTAAGTTGTTAGAAATAGTAGTTATTTTCCTCAAACCATGGTCTACTACTACTAATGGATACTGTACTTCGAATTTACTAATTACTTTATAAGTGAATACATAACAGTTGAAGATGTAACTTGCATGAACATGCGTTTGCCCCATTAGGTCTGACCTGGGGCTAAAGAAACGTAACAACAACAACAACAACGACGTCAATGATAATAACAATAGCAAGTAATTCTTAACGAAGTTTGAAGAAGTGCCATTGCGATTGGTTTGACCTACTAGAAGTAATAGTCAATCGTTCCTCATATCAGAGCTTTTACTGCAAAATGAATTAAAGGTGTATAAATCAATACTGCGTCCCACCCCACCCCCAATATGATAGCAGTGCAATTTATAGAAACTAGAGACAGCACTAGATGTTTCGATGCTTCATTTAATAAAAAAAAATTCTCTAAAGATAGATTTTTAAAGTGATGGTCATTGTTAGCACGTCAAAGCGGCACTTGGATGTATCCGGCGCTGCCATACTTTGGCGAAATACCTCTCGTTTGTAGACGATTGAAGGTAACAATCTTCTTTTGGTGAATTAAAAGATTTCAAGAATTCTGTTTTACGAAATACGACTTCCATATGCGTGGCTCTTCTCAGTGTTTTCAAATCTACATAACCAATATTTAGGAACCAATCCAAAGCCATTTCTACGTGATTGACATTAATATCGTTTTATTAATCAATACAAAACCGTAATATAATTATTGATGTTATTATCGATATAATAAGGAGAATAGTATTATTACCATTATAATATTTATTATATTTCCTTTCCTAAATAATTATTCAACTACACTTTCCATTCTAACTATTTCTCTGTATATTCATTCCTGTCTATTTTCCTCGGATATGCTTCTTACTACGATAATTCAGATAGGTAGGTATATATATATATGTATATATATACTTATACACATACATACATACTTGTAATGAAATTTCTTTGTATAATACAGTTTTGGTATTGTTAGAATTTCTGCCGTCTGAGTTTTTTTTTTCACTGAATATTAGGTTTTCTTCCGTTATTCATATGATATTCAATAGCATTAATTCACCAAATAATCCACAATGTCCAGCGATATTTTTTAAATAAAGATTTATATTACACTTCATACAATTTGCTTTACAAAGGTATATGTATATGTATATATATATATATATATATATATATATCTTTCGTCTGATCCGCCATTCCGCCATATTCCGTTCGCTTCCGCGCACTTCCGTTCATGCCCAATACGCTTCGTTCCACTTCAGTTCATGCCATAATTCTTTGTAATTCCCCCCACTTTTTTTTGTCTAATCATAATGTTGCTACCGTTTATACTGATGTTGTCATTGTTATCTGTTTTTTTTTTTACATTTATTTATTTTTTTTATGTTACTATTGTTTCGAAATACTATATAACTGTCGTCTGGTTTCATTCATTGTATCAAGTCTGGTTTTCTTAGTGTGAATTTTCACTGATAATTCACTAAACAATACACCGAATACAGCAGAATCATATGAATGTATTTTTGTCATCACTATGAAATTATATATAAATTACATACGCGTATATACATACATACATATATATATATATATATATATATATATATATATATATATATATATATATATATATGCCATCATAAATTTGTTGTATCATTTTCTGTTTTACATCTCATTTACTTGTCCTACACAAGTCGCCCACATCCCTACTTCCCAATATTATAGCTTCCTGTTTTCAATTTCACGTTTTATTGTTTGTATTTGAGCGTCTATGTGCGTTGTATGAAAGTTAATATTTCGATGTGAATGTATGTCTCTTGGCCTACAAGGATGTGTACTTATTATATTTAGTTTTTTTCGTACCAATAATATTTCTGTGGTATGTCAATTGTATCTAAACATTGTCATGTTATGAGATTTCTGAGTAATAAAGAACAAGCAGTACAACCTGTAATAAGTATATATTTTTTTTCAGAATTTCATTATAAATATATGGTATATATATATATATATATATATATATATATATGTATGCATGTATGTATGTATATATGTATATATGTGTGCGCGGGGGTGGTATTTACGGAAACATTCGCAAAAACACACGTATATGCAGATGCAATCTTCGATATGATCCCGGAACGCATATTTATGCGGGTTTGTATATATATATATATATATATATATATATATATATATATGCATATATAAGAATATATACATGAATGCATACATATATACATGCAAACACAACATGAGTATACAGTCACATATTACATGTAGTCTTTTATCGTGTGTGGCCGTGTTTCGTTGGTTTTTCGTTCACCTCCTTCCATCTCGAATCATAGTCTCTCTCCATCCGTAGTTCTTTTCTTTACCTTGTTCGATGTTTATATATGTTTTTCGTGTATTTGTGTATGTGTAAATAGTAATTTTGAAATGTGTAATTTCGGAAATATTCATGTTTAGAAGCGTATGCGTGTAAAGTACAAAATATTTGCGTATGGAAGTGGTTGTTAATACAGCCATTTGAGTATAATCGTGAAAAAGAGCGATAGAGGGAAAAGACGAAAAAGTATTTCCGTGCCATTTTTATTTATCTCTCTCTTTAGATATATGTGTGTGTGCGCGTATATATATATATATATATATATATATATGTAAATATGCATATATATATATATATATATGTAAATATGCATATATATATATATATATATATATATATATATATATATATATATATATATATATATGTAAATATGCATATATATATATATATATATATATATATGTAAATATGCATATATATATATATATATATATATATATATGTAAATATGCATATATATATATATATATATATATATATATATATATGTAAATATGCATATATATATATATATATATATATATATATATATGTAAATATGCATATATATATATATATATATATATATATATATATGTAAATATGCATATATATATATATATATATATATATATATGTAAATATGCATATATATATATATATATATATATATATATATATGTAAATATGCATATATATATATATATATATATATATATGTAAATATGCATATATATATATATATATATATATATATATGTAAATATGCATATATATATATATATATATATATATATATATGTAAATATGCATATATATATATATATATATATATATATATATATGTAAATATGCATATATATATATATATATATATATATATATATATATATATATATATATATATATATATATATATATATATATATATATATATATATATATATATATATATATATGTAAATATGCACATATATATATATATATATATATATATATATATATGTAAATATGCATATATATATATATATATTTATATATATATATATATATATGTAAATATGCATATATATATATATATATATATATATATATATGTACATATACGTATGCATACACATACATCTATGTGTGTACATGCATCTATATATATATATATATATATATATATATATATATACATACATACATGCTTACAATGAATGACGGAGTTTGAGAAAAAGACAGACAGATCGACAGCGAGAGAGACAGAAAGACGAGTATAAGAGGGAAGCAAATGATATCGTCTGCTTCATTCAATATCTTATATTCTTCTGTCGTTATTAATGTAATACATAAAGCATATTACAACGGAACAGTATTTCTTAGTGATATATTTTTGTAGATAAGCAATAAATAAACAAAGTATGAAAATAATGATTGATGTGATAACAAATCTGATTATTTCTCCCCAAAATCTCTCATATTTTAATGTTTACATGACATTCCATACAAATCGGTTTCGTACACATGGTGATGCTGTTTCTTTGGAGTAAGCTCTTGTTCTTCATTTTTAATATTGCTGTTGTTGCTTTTTTTTCTTATTCTTGTCATTGTTTTGTTGTAGATACTACTACTACTACTACTATTACTACTACTACTACTACTACTACTACTACTGCTACTGCTGCTGCTGCTACTGCTGTTGTTACTATTATTATTATACTGTGTGTTTTCATGTCTGGCCGTGATTGTCTTTTTGTTTAATGTTGTTATGTATCTTGTTTTGGTGATTTTTTTTTAGAGAAGAATGTGAAACGAAGGTGTTTACAAAAGTGGCACAAACTCGAAAAAGGAGGAGGAGGAAGAGGTGAAGAAGAAGGAGGAGGAGGAAAATGGTGACGATTTTCAAGATGTTGATGAAAACGGTGACGCCAACGACGATGCTGTGTGTGATGCTGGCGAGGAGGAGGAAGATCATAATGTCGACCGCAACAACGACGAAAGATCGATTTAGACAGCGATAATATCGTCGATCGCGGCACCAACGCTGACGATGATGACGAGAAGGAAATCGATGAGGATTGAGAGAAGAAGGGAGAGGACGTGCAGTCCAATATTCTTGTAACGTGGATGATGGGAAAACTGTCATGAAAGCGATGACGGTGATTAGAATAGTATTATGACTGATGTTGATGATGATGATTATGATGATGATGACGATGACGACGATGAGGATGACGATGATGATGACAATGGTGATGCATATACGTCTCGATGACAAATTAACAAAGTCTATTATTGAAGAGATTGTAAAGTTGTCTTCATATTTTTTTTTTATATTTCCATTTCATGAATGAATGAATTTTTTTGATAAATATAATTAAGT
>NC_142950.1:1715032-1720032 GCF_046866305.1 Octopus bimaculoides | reverse complement strand
GAAAGAAACAGAGAGAGAAAGAAAGAGAGAGAGAAAGTGAGAGAATGAGAGAGAATGAGAGAGAGAGAGAGAGAGAGAAAGAGAGAGAGAAAGAGAAAGAGAGAGAGATAGAGAGAGAGAGAGAGAGAGAGAGAGAGAGAGAGAGAGAGAGAGAGAGAGAGAGAGAACTAAACTTTATACAGAAAGTAGAGATAACAAAAATGAAAACTTTCCGCACAGATGTGAAAAGTTTAGACGGAACAGTGAGAATGTCTTATTTGAAATCGTAAATAATAAAATATTTTAATACAGTTCTATATTTAAGAGATGAGGAATTATTTACATTATTTACATTATCTACATTTGGCGTAGTGGTTAAGAGCGCGGGCTACTAACCCCAAGGTTCCGAGTTCGACTCACGGCAGCGACCTGATTAATAATAATAATAATAATAATATAATAATAATAATAATATAATAATAATAATAATAGTAACATCGATAGGAATGAGAACCCAGGTTCGAAATTTCCCCAAGACACCTGACGAAGGCTGGAGGGTATATCAGCCGAAACGTTGTGTTAACAACAAACAAGATGAGGACGAATATCCGTCAAATGTAGATAATGTAAATAATGGAAATATTTTAAGTTGTGTAAATAAAGATTATGAAACTCAGTGTTTTATTTGATGAATATGAAGACTGAGCGTAAAATTTAGCGATAATAGAGATGGAAAAGATACTTTACAGAACATACATTTTTTAAAAGATTGCTTGAATGTCTAATATATTTTTGGTGTTTAACCAAGCAGTTTGAAACAAGTAACAGTAAGATCTAAAGCAGTAATCGTCAAACATTATTCGTTGAAGTAATTCGAGGAAGATTGAAAACAAGGCGGCTAAATGACCGAAATGACCTTAAAGATAGCTTACATTACACGCTACAATATTGCCATTCATGAAATTAGAGCGCTGCGTGTCTGAATTTTTCTCCGTTTCATTTTAATAACCCAGAAGTTGGTTACATACTAAAACGAAACACTCAAGCTGCACAAATTTGTTGCAATTTACTGTTTTCGTTGATTGTAGGGTCTTGCGAAATGGTAACGTGAAGATGTTCTCGTGTGTCTGGTCTGGTTTTAAATTTAGAGCTGCTGTCTGGCAATGTTTTTGAAAAAGCAATTATCATTTCGTGGACAATTATACGGTCCATGGAATTACAAGCAGAAAATGATGCATTATTGTAACAGGAATGTTCTCTGCACTAAAGTGGTTAATTGAGCTAGAAAAATACTTAAAACAAAAAACATATATATTTGATTCTGCTAAAGATCCTGCGATATCTATTGTTAGGCTGGAGATGAAAAATAATTAAATTACAGATTCTTGGCGATATTTTTTTCTTCTTTTGCATTTATGCTTAAATTTAGATTCTTTCTTAGTATATTCCAAAATCTATTATTACGTATCAGAGGATCCAAAATAGCAAATTAAATTTGATCTAACATCGAATATTATACAGTTCTATATTTAAGAGATGCGGAATTATGTACATTATTTACATTTGACGGATATTTATCCTCATCTTCTTTGTTGTTAACACAACGTTTTGGCTGATATACCCTCCAGCCTTCATCAGGTGTCTTGGGGAAATTTCGAACTTGGCTTCTCATTCCTAAGGTATTTTTCGATGTTGTTTTTGTTGTTATTATTATTATTATAATTATTATACAGATCACTGCTTGGAATCGAACTCGGAACCTTGGAGTTAGTAGCCCGCGCTCTTCACCACTTCGCCATGTGCCCGTAGGCCTATCAGCCCCTTTCATCTCAAGCCTTGTAGCCGTCATCGCTGTAACTGGAGCGACTGGGTTTATGGCCTTCCAATCCCAGTCAGAGCTTTGCAGAATGAACACTCTAAAGACACATATACATGACTATAATATGCCAGGATATTATTTTGTGCAATATGCATTATTTATCAAATAGTAGAAGGCTGTTTAGCGAAGTTTGGAAACACATCGGCATACGTTGTGAATGATTTGAGATGACTCATGCAGATAGCTTCAACGCCTGTTTCGATACCGTATGCATGCATTTTGCGTAGCCATAACAATATGTACGTATCTAGCTATATAAATATCTATTGATATATCTATAGAAATATCTATCTCTGTGTGTCCATGTCTATCTATCTATCTATCTATCTATTTTCATATCGACCTATCTATCATCTATATATGCCATCTGTCATCTATTTATCTATCTATCTGTCTGTCTATCGGTCCATCTATCTATCTATCTAACAAATCATCTATCATTTATCTATTTATCTTCCTCTGTGTGTACCTATCTACATATATGTATGCGTGTATGCATCTTTGTATGTAAGTGTCTATGTATGTTAGACGCATGCATAAATAATCATAGAATGAAAAAAATATATATATACGCTTTCTATATAGACATACGTATAGTGTGTGTGTATACATACATACATATACATATATATATATATATACATGCATATGTATATGCACGTATGTATATAATGTATGTATATACATATTAGAATATATAGAGAGCAACGGCGTATATCCTGCTACTTTTCTCCGTGCACTAGTCTTTCCAAAGATGATATATGGAAGAGACTGAACGATCAATAGCAGTTAGACGAAGAGCTTTGCCAAATTCACTTGGCTTCCGACCAAACCTCACCCACTTATGTTAAGGCATGGTCTCATATGTAACATACACAACTTAGACACACACACACACACACACACACACACACACACACACACATACATACGCATTGGCAATATACATATGAATATAAACACAGTCACATGTACATAAGCAAAAGCACACATACATACTACGTGCACCTACACACGTACGAATCGTACACATTTTCAAATATATCCGCGAAACTGAAGAGCAAATAGAATCTAATTAAAATATTAACATATAAAGGACTCAATATGTAATGTAGAGTTAAATGTTGCCCTTTTGTCTCGATAAATGTTGCTATGAATATAGAATTTAATCGAAAGTCGGATTCTTTAGAATAATTTGAGAAATTCCAAATTTCGTAGACATATTATGGATCGTTATATGCATGAGAAACGAAGTCTCGTCCCATGACATTTTCTCATACAGCTGGATTCTCAGATCCCGTGCCATATATATATACTTCCTCTCCGCTATTCCCTGCACGGAATGGCAATCTGTGGCCGTGTTACTCATATTGGCCAGCCAGGTGGACTGCAGCAACTTGACGTGGAGAGTTGTGCTCAAGAATACAATGCTTTGCTTGATGCAAGAATCGAAACTACAACATTTAGATTATGAGTGCAAGCGACTAAGCTATCATCTACACGCTAAAATGTATATATCTATCTATCTATCACAAACATTCACACAAAAACACACATATATACATAAATATGTATATACGACGGGCTTCTTTCAGTTTCCGTATACCAAATCCACTCGTAGGGCTTTGGTCGACCCAAGCCTATATTAGAAGACACTTGCCAAGATGCCAAGCAGTGAGACTGAACTCGGAACCATGTAGCTGAGAAGCAGGCTACTTAGCAAATAAATATATATGTATTTATATACATGTGTATACATATATATACAAATATGTAAATATATATGTTCTTATATATATACACACGCGCATATATATATATATATATATATATATATATATATATAAGTATATGCATGTGTTCATGTGTATTCTTACCCACGCACACAAAATCATACGCCCACACACATATATCATAATTTACTTCGAATGATGTAAGGCATATAACGCTTTGCGGAAGCTCGTTCGAATTACGTGCCAGGCAGCCAGGCAGCCAGGCAGTAGGGCACTAGTGAGTTATATTTAATAGCATTCACAATCATATTATTCTCTGTCTTCTGCACTAAACTCGGAATAGATTATCTTGTTTCACGTTTTAATCCAAAATTAATGCGGGCTATTGATTGTCTTCTTATCGATTTGGTAGCGTTTGCCAACATGCGCTTGGTAGGAATTAGAATAGCCGATTTCACCGCTAGCGTAACAATACACACACGCACATAAACAAAGACACAAACACACACGTGCAGATGGCTACTCGAACATGGACACACGCACGCATACGCATACATAGACCTTCACATATTTTTATGTTTGAACCTATCTATGTGAAGTAAATCACACATCCTTTGAAGCAGATATTCATGGAAAAATAAAATCATTAATGCATATACACATATACTTTTTGTTTGATCATATGAAATATATATATATGTATGAATATTTTTATGTATAAATCTTTACCCTTTTTCCAACACCTTCCTCGTTATTTCTCTCTCTCTCTCTCTCTTTTACAAACACACACATATAAATATACTAACGCACGTATCGAGAGAAAGAGAGAAAACGAGGGATAGGGTAAGGAGAAAGTGAAGCAGAGATCGAGAACTAGTGATTCTAATTTCTAATGCTATCTCTATTGCGTTCACCGAGTATTTTTTTACAGCTCAACTAACATTCCGCAAAATCAGAGAATGCACTGTTCACCATACCCTATACATCGAAGCACGAATTTCGTTTTAGGAAGTTACTAGCAGACGTTGATCGTATCAGCTGGGACCCACGTCGTCGAAACTGAACGACGAGTCCTTTTTTATCAATATATATATATATATATATATATATATATATATATATTTCTATATATATATATATATATATGTATATATATTTCTATATATATATATATATATATGTATATATATTTCTATATATATATATATATATATATGTATATATATTTCTTTATATATATATATATATATATGTATATATATTTCTATATATATATATATATATATGTATATATATTTCTATATATATATATATATATATGTATATATATTTCTATATATATATATATATATATGTATATATATTTCTATATATATATATATATATATGTATATATATTTCTATAATAT
>NC_142950.1:1696608-1706608 GCF_046866305.1 Octopus bimaculoides | reverse complement strand
CCACTACCATTAACTGTATTAATATTTCTCTTTATCACAGGTTTTGTTGGGGCTCCTAGAGTCTTGCATGCCTAGCAATCTGCAGCCTACGGTACCTTGCTACCCGTTTTTCAATTACCTAATACTTTTATGATTATTCTGGCCGTACCAAGGAGCCAAACCTTTTGTAATTGTTCTACTGGGCATTCTCTTCCAATTTCATTCATATTCCTCTTGATGCATTCTTGTACTGTTCCCAAGGACCCAACAACTGACACTATCTTCTCCTTCTTCATGTTTCATAGCCGGACTATTTCGTACTTAAGAGGGTTGTATTTATCTATATTTTCTTAGAAGACTTCAGCAATGTGTCACACAGACAAATCTCTGAACCCATAACAATACGGACCTGCCCTCACCTGAAATGCCCTTGCAGAAGAATATATGGTCTGGTGCCAATATTACAAATAATTATTTATTTCGCCCATCCCAATCATATCTTTCAATTATTTGAATTTTCTTCCTTATTCTTCTTCCAAATACACCATAATTACTCTCTTTATTATTTCATACTCCGTGGCGTTCACCAACCATCAAACTATTCAATGTCGTCTGCAGTTACGTCTTCCCATCATTGGGTGGTCGCCATCTTTTCAATTTCAGACTTTCTGTAAACAGCCAACAAAATTTACCGTTAAAATCTAATTTGCACGAAATGTATTGTTCTAGTATTTTTACAAAACAAATATTAGTGATATCTTAATAGCAATCTTTTGAATTACTATATTTTCCTCCTGTCTGGGAGATCAGAGATTTGTGAAAAAAAAAAAAGAAAGAAATCGTCTGTTTACTATTTCACTAATGATAATAATTTTCAACCCAGCGAGAGAAGCTGCTATTCTTTTGATGAAACCGTCAGAAATAGTAGGTAGCTTTCTTTCAGCAGGGAACCCTATCGTCATCTTTAAAAATACTGGACATTTTGGATATTATAATGCTGAAAATACTAAAATATGGGCTTCCTTCTCTAGCTCAAATATAATGATACGGTAAAATCGTGTAGGGGATACGTTATAAGTTTGTTCTGCAAAAAGGATAAACGAAAAGTGCAAGATGTGACATGTATAGTAATAAGGATATTCATTATCAAAGATTCTTTAGAAACTATTGAATAAATGTTTTAATTTGCATTGAGGGTGTCTTAGAGATGGTTTACAAATCATATTCCCATATATATACTTATGTATACCGACACACATTATACACACACAGATAAACATAGATGTATTGATATATATATATATATATATATATATATATATATATATATATATATATATATATATATGCATGTGTGTGTGTGTAGATACGTAAGACCTTGTAAAGATATATACATACACACGTATATATATTTCTCTTTGTTTCTATGTATTATATGCACTTATATATATGTATCTATGCATATATATATATATATATATATATATATATATATATATATATATATACATACATACACGGGTATATTTATGTAGGCATTGAAACCTATAGCTGAGTGGTTTGTAGTCTACCTTTATGTAATTTCATTTGTTTAGCGAATATAATTTACATCTACAAGTCTTATTCTCACATTTCCATTTATCTCTCATGTTATTCTTCTACGAATACATGTGTGTCTGTTTATCTAACACATTTTCTATCCATTCGTTTAGCTAGACATATCATCACCTGAAAATCGCAGTGGCGCGAAACGTGTTTCGTGCGAAATAGAACTAAGTTTAAATAAATATTATATTCTACGACACATTCTATCCTCAACATCGCTTCCTATATGATGACAAACGCTTCGTGTGTGTGTGTATGTGTGTATGTATAAGTGTATACGTGTACATACATACATGTATGTATGTATATATATGTGTGTGTGTGTGCGTGTGCCTCTGTGCGTTGTATGTATAGATAGATAAATAGATAAACAGACAGATAGATAGATAGGGTAAATAGATAAATAGATAGATAGATAACTTACATAACTTAGATGTGCTTCGAGCAAGGATTGACCAAGCCCATGTCTAACTTAACATTCATATATGTGGAAAGAAATCTGCTTTCCAACGGGCTGGCTTAACATCAAACGCAGATTGGGGAAACGTCACCAGCTATAGTCTACGTCCTATTACATTCTAGTAAATGCTGTGAAATTCAAGAAGCCAGTCAAGCAGTGGTGGGAAATAAACATAGATACAGTCATATAGACCCATACATATATGCCTGCACGCAAATAAATAAATTGTGTGTATATATTTATATATATATTTAATACTGTGAAACTTCATTTAATTTTAATTTTTATAAAGTGATTTTAATTGCGTTTTTACCTGTAATTTTGGATTTTTATCCCTAAAATTATTATTATTATTATATATATATATATATATATATATATATATATATATATATATATATATATATATATATATACTATGGGCTCTTGTCTCACTTTTCGTCTAGCCAATTCACTTATAAGGCTTCGTTTGGCCGTGGTTATAGTAAAAAAAAAAAAGCCTTTCCCAATTTAGCACGCAGTGAAACTGAACCCGCATCAATACGGTTGAAAATCAAGCTTCTTACGACACAGGAACAGCTGCGCCTATACTGTAATTTTTAAATTTAGGACCATTAAAATGGTAAGAGTTGAATAGGGTTCCACAAAAATTGATGGAATGAAAAAATATATTTAACTACTTTAAATAAAGAAAATGAATGTTTTGAAACACGAATATACAACAGGAGACCAGGGTTCGAATCTATTACTGAAATATTCAAATTTCAGTTGTAATGTTTATGCAATTGCTTTTCAAGTATATATTATTTTACCTTCGGGGGTAGCTGGAAATTTTATATGGGAACCAACATCGAAGTGAAGAAGACGATAGTGCTATTACTGTGCAGTTTATTTTTGTCTTTGCATACTATTAAGACCCTCTGTAGAATAAACTTAAGGCCTGAAATTTGATGGTAGGAAACCAGTGGTTTAGATCGACACCAGTACGCAGCTGGTATTTAATTTATCGACAAACACACACACGCGCACGTAAGGTTACGATGGAGCACGCACAGACACACATATTTATGAAGCTCCGACGAAGAAATTATAAGGTGATATAAAAGCATTGAAGTAAGAGCGTATACCAAAGTATAGCCGAAACAGCAGTTAGTTAATGAAGTTCATTATATACGTTCTTGTTTCTTTGTCAATTATATTATACCTGATTACGCTCTTTACTCGACTAGCGCATTTTTTCTGAAGCACCTGTATATTGGGTCCTCTATAACAGCTCTACACCAGCAAAATGTATGTATGTGTATATATATATATATATGCGCATATGCATACACATACGTACATATACACACACCTAATATATGTATACATATATACATATATATATATATATATATATATATATATATAAACGAAGATCAAAGTTTATTAATCGATAGTAAATCGCGATTTGAACATTCGAAAGTTCAATGTACTCTATCCAATAAAGTTAAAATACTTTTCATCGGCTTTGTAATTCGATAGTTCAATATTTCCATTCCAATAACTTTAAAAATAATTCTCAATTGCCTCATAATTCGATAGATGAAAATTTTTTTCCCTTCCAGTAAGTTTTGAATATTTCTCACATCCCTCGTAATACTATGTTCAAAGTTCAAAGTTTCCCTTGTAGAACTTAACAATAATTATTATATGCCGCATAATTCTGAAGATCAAACTCATCCGTCCAATAACTTAAAATTAAAACTCTAGCTACGCAATTCAAAAGACGAGAGTAATCCATCTTTCAACTGACTCCTAGTTTACAAATAAATCAGTTGTTTGAAAGCGTTAAGTTCTATCAGTAAAACACATTTTCAGTCACCTTAAAGAAATAAATAGCAAAAATATAAAAGTACCCTAAATGACTTAAAATATGAGATTTCTTGTTTTTGATGTTTTTTTCTTTTCTTTCAATTTGATCAGTAAACACTACATCAAACACATATTGATAAAGTAATAAAATTGTTCAAACGATCAACTTTATAGGGTTAGAATATGAAAATAAATTTATCAGCATGAATAGTCGTATACGTGAGAAGCTTGATTTGCAGCCTCTTGGGTGCTGGTTCGATACCACTGCGCTGCACTTTAACTTTAGCCTGTGTTTGGTTTATAGTTCCTTATTTAAGTAATTTAACTATGGCCATGCTGGGGCACCACCTTAACAGGGTTAGTCGAACAAATTAATTCATTTTTTTTAAGTCTGACATCTTACTTCAAGGGGACATGATAATTAAATATGATTTTTTTTTTGCCATGCAGAAACTTGTCCACGTGAGTTCAAATACTTGAATGTACGTTGGGAGATTGTCTTAGACCGTTTGCCTTCGGACGCTTGATTTCTATAGGAATCATCAGTGTATTCCGGCGTGTGTGTACCGTGTCGTGTAAACACGGAGGTGTGAGTTCGAGTCACATAGCTGGCCGCCAACACTTTTTTTCTACAAAATAGAGGTAGCTTATCCTGTTCAAACTATATTATTAGCATTATTAGCGTTATCCCGCGTTTGAGAATATAAAATCACTTCTTTAAATTTCTAAGGCATCTCAACGATTCTAAAGCAAACTCCGTTTGTTTGTTTACGTTTATCGTAATTTGAATTATATATATATATATATATATATATATATATATATATCTTAGAATCAGTTAGAAATAAGAAACTCGTTGATGATGTTTATCAGCTTACAGCCGTTTCTGTCAAGAGATGCAATACACAATTAGGTGTATGCTCTTCTCTCACGTTACAAGCTCATAGAGATCTTGCGTATCTATGTTTCTATGTGTGTGTTTGTGTATGCGTGTGTATGCATATGCAAATGCATCTATTATTGTAAATGATGACTAATGCACTTGCGTACTGCAACACCAATATTTTCAGTAGTAATGCCCGAAAAGGCTTCGCTTAAAACATTTATACATGTACATACGCCTACATATATATGCATGAGTATATATACATATGCATATTCACACATGTATATATATGCATGTGTATGTTTGTGTTAGTGGGTGTATAAACTCATACATACATACTTAGAAACGCATTAGGAATGAACATTTAGCACGCATAGCTTAACTCATAATGCAACATTGCTTTATGATAAACACAAACAGATGCGTATCATTCAGTTAGGCAAACTATTAGACGACACCGAGCATGAAATTTACACTTTGTAAAGGTTAGGCTTGTTTAAATCTGTTACTTTGCGTTCGCAAGAGATAGAAAATTTAACCTTTACATTATTGAATTAACTTGTTTACAAGCACGCTGATATATGTGTATCTACGTATACATATTTGTTTTTGTGCAAATTCGAACTCTTAAACATACATGTTTTTAAGCATATACTTACGTATGTATATGTTGTAAATTATAGACACTCACATGTCTGTGTGTGTGTCTATGTCTGTATATATATATATATATATATATATATATATATATATATATATATATGTATATATATATGTATGTATATATATATGTATATGTATATATATATATATGTATATATATATGTATATGTATATGTATATGTATATATATGTATATGTATATATATATGTATATGTATATATATGTATATGTATATATATGTATATGTATATATATGTATATGTATATATATGTATATGTATATATATATATATGTATATGTATATATATATATATGTATATGTATATATATATATATGTATATGTATATATATATATATGTATATGTATATATATATATATGTATATGTATATATATATATATGTATATGTATATATATATATATGTATATGTATATATATATATATGTATATGTATATATATATATATATGTATATGTATATATATATATATATATATATATATATATATTCTTTTGTTCTTTTACTTGATACAGTCACTTGACTGCGACCATGGTAGAGCACCGCTTCTAGTCGAACAAATCGACCCCATTACTTATTCTTTGTAATGTTTACTGTACTCGAACAAAGAACTTATCCTTCAAGATACCACAAATGCCTCAATAGACTTATTATTTCATTAAAGAAATACAAAATATGATCACACTCGGTTCCAAACGAACTAAAACCAAAATACACTGCCGCAATTCTTTCACCTTTTATGAGATAATTTTGCAATTCCATGCATTGTACTTCCTATCATTTCCTGCCTCATTGTCTTCATGTATCATATTCTTCATTCATTTCTTCGCGATACGACTGTCAGAAGCTGCAGGTTGATAAATTCTGCTATATTCTGTTTTACGAGTGTTGTTGATGAGAGTCTTCAAGGAAGGATCAACATCAGATTTACACATGCTGTGATTCACCCCTACTTATTAATGATTTGACCCTCCGAAAATGCGTGAAGAATATCGAATAAATGTGAGGCAACCAGCGATTGAAGGTGTAAGGTCAAGGAGAAAATATTGATTATCCAATATAGATAAGTGGACGTAAGAAATGTCATTTCTCAGATTTCATAAACAAGAGGGATTGCAATTTTAAGTAATTTTGTAATCAATCTCTCTAGGTATTCGTCTATATATCTGTCTATCTGTCCCTATCTATTTGCGTCTATCTCTCATCTTCCGTGTCTCCCACTCATATATATATATATATATATATATAGAAGTGGCTGTGTGGTAAGTAGCTTGCTTACCAACCACATGGTTCTGGTTTCATTCCCACTGAGTGGCGCCTTGGACAAGTGTCTTCTACTATAGCCTCGGGCCAGCCAAAACCTGTGAGTGGATTCGGTAGACAGAAACTGAAAGAAGCTCGTTGTATATATATGTATATTTATGCATGTAGGTATGTATTTGAGTGTCTGTTTTTGTCCACCACCATCATTTGACAACCGATGTTGGTGTGTTTACGTCGATGTAACTTAACGGTTCGGCAAAGAAAACGATAAAATAAGTACTATGCTTACAAAGAATAAGATTAGGGTCGATGTGTTTGACTAAAGGCGATGCTCTTGTATGGACGCATCTAAATGACCGAAACAAGGAAAAAAATAGAAGAAAACGAATAATATATGTACACACACATATATATATATATATACGCAACATGATTACGTGACACACCCGGCTACCAGACGCTGCTACACATCGCTGGTCACAATGCGTGAGTTCAACCTGCCTGATCATATCTACATATATATATTTGTGTGCGTATGTGTGTGCGTGTGTATGTGTGTGTGTATATATATATGTCTATGTATATATGTATACATATGTGTGTTTTTATGTGTATATAAATACATGTGTGTGTGTGTGTGTGTGTGTGTGTGTTGAAAAATGTGTGTCAATGTGTCAGTTGATGTATGTTCCCAACCACCACTTGACCATCAGTGTTCCTGTTTTACAGCCCCATAACTTAGCGCTTCGGTAAGGAAACCGACATAATACCTTTTAAGTTTAAAAAGAAAAATAAGTATTGATGTCGCTACAGTGGAATAAGTATTCTTGAAGGCTATGCCCCAGCATGGCCGCAGTCTAATGACCGAAACTATTAAATGATAAAAGATATATTTTGATTGCTTTATAAATTGATGCATGTGTTAATTTGTTATTAGATTAGTATTTATCTCTCATCCATCCGGTCGTGAAATTTCTTCATTTGTATATAATGCTGAGTGGAATCTGTTCATCTAAAAACTTCCCCACAGATCCTTTGTAAAGGAAATGAATGTTATTTTATATTTCAGTCAATAAATCGATAGCATTGCCGAGCTTATTCAACACCAGCGTTTAGATAGAGACATATTTAACTCATTAATATAACGATAGCATTGAGAACGTCTCATTCATTTCGAATAATATGGCTTAATAAGAAATAATTTATCGATAATTTTACAAATTAAGTTTGATATTTGTCTTTTTTTTTGCGTTGATTTCATTGAATCATAAAAGCTATCCTTTTCAGTTTCCCTGTCACTATCTGTCTCACCCATCAGTATATATATATATATGCATATATATATATATATGCATATATAGATGTTTGTATGTATGTAGGTGTATATAAACATATACATAAACAAATTCATACATACAAACATACGAGATTACTCAAATGAAACCGGAATTATTTTATTCACTTTTTCTTCATCTCTTCCACGTCTGCAAATTCCGTAGCACCAGCTATGGTCACCAGTGATTGTCTTCGACAAGTGTTTTTTCAGTCGTGACTCCTTTTGGTCTTCCGTGAGCAAGCGAGGCACAACTTTCTCCATAATACACCCACTACTGGGCCTGTAATATTCATTTTGCTTTAAAAATTTCAGGCGTATTCTAAGAAAAATACATCGGTTGGTTTGTTTCTTCAGATTTTGATTTTGGCAAAAAAGGGCAAAGGGAGGATCATATACACCCCATCTGCAAATGTCCGCTATTCTTTTTTGTCTTTATGCATATAAAAATTATATTATTTCATATAGTATGGTACAATTTTGATGGATATGCAAACGGAATTCCGGCAGAACAAGGAGTTTTATTTCTGGTAACATTTATGTATTGCGAATCACATCAACAGATGGAATTTATATATTAATAAAGTTGGAACAGGAAGCATCTATACACGAGAAATGATGAAAATGATGACGAGGACGATGATTACGAGGACGATGCTTAAAACGACAAAGTCTACAACGAAGATGAGAAGCATAGCATAATACTGATGGTTTATATACCCAGAGATCTCGAAACGAAAATACGTCCGAGATGACCTTCAGAAGGTTTGGGAAATTCATCTAGCTGTACACACACTCGCACCCAGCAACCCCCAGCTCCGCCCTCAGACACAAAGAACATTTGTTTAATTGATGAGTGTTCCAAAAAGGGGGTATCTTATTCTTTTTGTAATGTGCTTAACATTCACTTTAGCATATATATATATATATATATATATATATATATATATATATATATATATATATATATATATATACATACACACTCTCACACACATATATATTACTAATGAGTTGCTACTAATGAGTTGCTACTAATGAGTTGCTGTGCGCATTTACTAATTGTGGGCATTGTTGCGCGTTTGCGCAAATTTTCTCTCCTAAGCTTGAGATCATACACACCGTAGAGAAACGCTTACATATATATGTTATATATATATATATATATATATATATATATATATATATATATATATTATGATATATTACATTAAAGATTATATATGTGTATATGTATTATACATACATATATGTGTGTATGTATTATACATACATATATATATATGCATAGAAATATGTGTGGGTATATGTAAAATATTGAGTGCATACGTTTGTGCTAGAGTGTCAATATCGTTTTTGATTTTCGCCATTTTGACATAAAGAAAACGGATATGCATAGACTGTACAAGATTAGAAGTGTCAATGTACAAATACAACATATATGATTAGTAGACAGAATACCGTGCTAGGTTTCATTAGTTACGTGACACCGATAATTAACAAATTATTGATAACGCCATTCTCTCGCATGTTTGAATATATATATATATATATATATATATATATATATATATATATATATATATATATATATACATACATACATACATACATATATATGTAGCCACACATATGTTTATATGTATGTACGTGTATATATATAATGTGCATGTGTGTATGTATATTTATATGTATATATATTTTACAAAACCATACATCTGTCCTAAATACACAGAATGAGTTTGCGTGAGCATGTATTTGATTTTACACACCCACGTAAATACTTACACACATATACACAACACATACACACACACACACACACACACGCATGCACACACCTGGACAAAACATATCTCATACATGTATATACATACTCATAGTATTTTCGTCTGTCTGTTTGTCTGTTTGTGTATAATAACTTTTTCTCATTCG
>NC_142950.1:1676608-1691608 GCF_046866305.1 Octopus bimaculoides | reverse complement strand
TAAACATATTTAAAGCTTATTATTTTAAATAAGGGATGTCATATATGATATAACCCTGAGGATTAATAGCGTGTAATTGAACCAGCAACGCATAATTAAATGCAAACAAAGAGTCCCGCAATTATATTATTTTCCTCCTGATTGACAAACATCGACGCTATGTATTTATGCATATTAAATGTTGACAAAGAAATTTGAGGCTTCAGTTAATTCCATGCAATTTTCTGAGATTGATTTAATGATATAATTATATGTATTTATGTGTGTATATATATATATATATATATATATATATATATATATATATATATATATATATCCAAAACGTTATGTTACATCCTTGTGTGTATATACATATATACGTAATACATATATATGTAATATATATGTGTGTGTGTATGTATGAATACACACATACTTACAGATAGATAGTTATCGATGTATATATGTATAAGCAGAGAGTGGTAGGTACATAGATAGACTGGGAGAGAGAAGGACAACTTTGTGTGTGTGCGTATATATATATATATATATATATATATATATATGGTCATATGCATATATACGCAAATATTCATCCATACTATGTACGTGTTTAAACATATATACATATATGAAATACGCGTTTTGTTGTGCTTCCCCATGTATGTGTATATTTGTATGTGTAAATATTTGTAGGAATATTTGTCCTGTACCTCTATTTAGATTGACGGAACGGAAGAAACCACTATTCTCTTTTTTATGTCCTGTGCAGCAAATGCTCATCGGATAGAATTCGTTTAAATATGTACTAAAAATAATAAATGGATAAAGTCTAGAATATTTTGGCCTAGAAAGAATCAGGTCCAATACCGAAACATCCATGTGAAATTTATGGTAGTTTCACGTGTCGGAGAGAGAAGATTGCAAAATATTTTGATGGATAACTTGCACAAGTGATTTGTTTATGCATTGTTTACATAAGTCTGTGTTGTGCATAAGCTCTCTGTCTCCATCAAATCTACAATACCTGTGTAAATTCATGATTTGCGAAACGTCAGTTGTGGAAGTCATTGTTGAAACGTCTGAAATATTAAATGAAAAACAGAAAACGTTTGAATGGATGTGAACGTATATACGATAATTCTCTTTGAAACAAAAAACAAAAATAGCATCCTAATAAGGTAACAACATTTATTTCCATTGCATTTTAGGGTTGAGAGCATGAAGTGTGTTGGAATTAGGACCAAAGTTTCAGTTGAACCAATCGACATCAATACTTACTTTTTTTAAAGTCTTGTGCTTTTTGTATCTCTTAAGTCGAACGTCGATTGCAAACACAATGACACTCACATTCGTATATAAGACGTTTCCACACAGTTTACGCCGACTGCATTCGCTCACGAGTTGGGTCAGTCCAAGGTTATAGTAGAAAACATTAGCCAATGATGACGTGCGTTGGGACTGAACGCGGTAACACGTGGTTGTAAATGGTGTTTAACCATTTAGTCGTGCTCGATTCTTCGTTTTCGGCACACACATCAGAATGTGCCAATATAGACGTAGCCATTCTCATGTGATAGAATGGGAGCGACACATTAAATGATTAGGTTTCTGTAAATAGTAAATCAACAAATATGTAGATTTCAGATTACAAATTAGAAAAAAAAAAAAATGAACTCATAGTTGAAAATATTAACTTGGAAGATTACAAATTTGAACATAATTTAACTTTTTTCAAACGTTAAATAATTTTGTTCATCCGTTTATACATACAAATGAATAGGACAAAATATAGAAAGGGATATATATATATCAGTACACATGTATTAAAAATAGAGCTGATATAAAGATATATTTATGTACGTAAATATGGGACGGTGACTTTGGATAAATGGATATCAGGAAGGTAATTACATACCAATAGTGCGGCATCTCTACTCAAAATTTCACATCTGTTGCCAAGCGTACAATTACGGTAAATGGCGAGTTACATTTACAATAGCTGATAGTCTAGTAGTTGTAGTTTGCTGGTTATATGTACATACATACACAGATACATACATAAATATATATCTACGAGTACACATGAATATATATATATATATATATATATATATATATATATATATATATATATATATATATATATGTATATATATATGTTTAGATAGGTAGGTAGATACGGGTGTATGCATAATTATATGTAAGAGAATATATTTGCCAGCATGTTTGTATATTAGAGTGTTTCAATATTTTAAGTGTTTTCTATATTTAAAATGTAGTCTGAGTGAGTGCAGGCGTGTTTTTGTAGTTTCCATTGAAGTCTCCGAATTCCTCTGATTACACATGCGTGAGAACATTAACCCTTTTCCAAAATCTATGAACGAGTGTCTGTATACACACAAACACGCATACACACATACATATGTGTGTGTATATACCTATGTGTGTATATATATATGTGTGTGTGTGTATGCATATATACGCATATACAGACATATACATAATGTATACTTATGCATTGATATAAACATGATATAATAACTATATATATTATACACAAATATTATGTGCAAGTACACAAATGTGTACATAGATGTATATGCGCATACATATATTCGTATATATATACATACATACATATATACATACATACATATCTTTGTGTGTGTGTGTGTGCGTGTGTGTGTACAGATGCAAGAAGAAATCTAAAAAGTACATACTATTACATATTGATGTATACAAATAGTTATACACACAGAGAATGAATAATTGTACACACTCAGACACATATACTAACCAACATACACACACATAAATATCTACCTGTTCATCCACATATGAACGTATAACACAACCACCCAGTTGGCAGATTGTTGCATACGAAATATTTTTTTCTTATATTCAAATGCCAATGCGTACGTACGTATATAAAAATCTTAGCGTTACACCTAAAGTATATCTGAAGTCGGTGTGTATAGGTATTGAGTTTGCACTAACCTCCTGACTTCAACCTCTCCAACCCATTCTTGTCTGAAAGTTGAATTATTTATCACTCCTATTCAATCTGAATTTAATAGTTTCCTGCGAAGCCAAGAAGCACTATTTGAATATGCTATTTATGCTTTGAATCAAAATATTCTTGCTAACGAAAACGTCTGGCTTTTAACTCCGTCTATCACCATTATTCTTTTATCGATGTTAGAGACAATATGGCGGTAACGAATTCACAAATGGTACAGTTATCCAACTTTATATACGTACATTCATATATATACGTGTATTATCACACACATTCACACGCACAATAACGCACGCACACATTTATATATATGTACATATATATATATATATATATATATATATATATATATATTCATTATGTGTAAACTTATAGAGACTAGTAATGTGTTTTTGAACATTTGAACAAATATTGTTTAGTTTTTTTTTTTTACTTTAATAAATGTCTACATCACAAAATATGAAGTTTGATCCCTCTTCTACCCACGCAGGTTTATAACTACGGTGAGAATGCATTATTTATCTTTCACTGCATACGTAAATTGTACGCTATTCCATAATTCATATTTACAGAAAGAGTCGAAACACAGTAACACATGACTACATCTTTGTTAATATCGTGCATGCGCATTGTTTGTTTTTGATTTTGTCGAATACATAACATAGTAGGGTCAGTTGGGCAACCGTCTGCGAGAAAAAACTGCACCATGACCCAATTTAGCCTTTAGTCGAGCCGAGTACTTATTCTATCGGTCTATTTTGCCGAACCGCTAATTTACGGGTACGTAAACACACCAGCATTGGTTGTCAAGCGACATTGTGTGTGTGTGGGGGGGACAATATGGATGAAGATTACGCCGGAGGCTGTCCCGAAGCAAATTATACACTATCACTGAAGATTTGGGTATGAGAGGCGTGCGTGTCTCCCAAGTTTGTGCCAAAACTACTTTTATCTGACAGAACGACACTCTGGTTTCAGTTGTACAAGATCTTGATTTTGTCGAGAACGGTGAAAACTTTTTGCAAACATTGCATAGGCCTCTGAGTAGAGATCGCCAATCTGTTTGCAAAATGTGATGGAGATACTTTGCTCAACTTTCACGGTCATGGTCAATGGGACGATCACACGCTATACACGTTCCTTCCAAGTACTGCTGTAAATATCGGAAGTGAGACAGAACGTTAAAACTTTGGTACGCATGCAGAGCAGGATTCACGGTCAATCTGTGCCAAGTGGCTTTACTCTGCGTGCTTTAGTCTGGATACTTATTGATCACACCACTTATGCATTGTGTGAGTGCGTGTGTGCTTGTCTTCTCAAATCTCTCTCTGTTTCTGTATGTGTACATGTGTATGTTGCTTGTGAAATTGAGTTGAGTATTCCAAAGCCAGCTTCTTATTAGCAAGGGACTAATTACTGATGATGAAGACACAATAATGAAAGTAGAAAGAAATATTTTCTAAACTTATCGTCGGATTTGACATTACATTTCACCAGAAGGCTTAGAAAACCAAGAAAAAAGATAGGCTTTCAGGGTGATTGTGATAAAACAAACACTTCAGCGCATTTAATGAGTAAATAGTCTTACGTTTAATTAGTTCGTTTAAACAGTCACCTCAATAGATTAGCAGTTCATCCTTCTCACATGACATAAATGAACTGTATCAATTTACCGTTTTAATATATTTGTTAATTCATTGAAACCAGTTCCATTTATATATTTCACATTCCGTTTAGTTCTTATCTTCTGAAATATATATGATACACATACTAATTCGATTATATATATGTATATGTGTGTGTTTGCGTGTGCGTAAGTATGTATGTCAAGTAGATATATATTTTCCTATTTTCCTCAACTTGTAATATTTCTGTACCTACATCATTACAGCCTTCATTATTTCAGTCTCCTTTCTGATATTAACAAAAATTTCAGAGATCCTCATTCCGTAGCTCAGACAAATTGCGCATTGGGTTCTTGGGCAAAACACTTCATTCTACATTAGTCCAGTCCACTCAGCTGTAAATGGGATTATTGGCCTGCTCGCCCAGACAGTGGGTGGCGATCGTTCAAAAGCAAAAAGGATGCAAAGTGAGTTGGGAAGAGCGATATATAACAACATCCAGCAGTCTAGTCGACACCTTGATTCTGTGGGATATACATATGTATGTATGTATGTTTGTATGTATGTATGTATGTATGCATGTATGCATGTAAGTATGTATGTATCTATCTATATATATATATATATATATATATATATATATATATATACATATATATATATATATATATACATATATATATATATATACATATATATATATATATACATATATATATATATATACATATATATATATATATATACATATATATATATATATATATATATGTCTATATACCTGTCTGTTTACGTATCTATCTCTCTGTCCATCTCTCTCTCTTTCTATCTATCTATGCATATATAATTTGTATGTTTAAATATTCGCACATATAGATACATTTCCATTTTCGAAACATACTTACGTATTCATATAAAGACTTAGATATCTATACATATGCGTGTGTGTAAATGTGTACACATAGTCAGGCACACTATTTACATACACACACACATCTTTTTATTATTATTCCTTAGGTCTGTATATTTTGTGTTGCTCTCAATCTTTCTTCTCCAGTGGAGTACTCTAAGCTGTATATATGTGTGTGTGTGTGTTTGTGTTTTGTGTGGAAATGTACGGAACAAGTAACACGTCTTTGAACACATTATATGTTTTATTGGAACATAATGGATGTTACAGTCTCCCTTCCATTCATCCCCCACTCGTCTCAAACCGAAACAAACCATGTGGGATATATTGGGACAATTATCGGTGAAGAAGAGATCGATTGGGTCGATGTCTAGACATTGTATTGACACAAACAGAACCAATCAAACCATCAACCAATCAAATATTCACAGTTCTTTGCACACCCACCGGAATCACACCCCACCGCTGTCGCAACAAATACGTAGGCCACCTCTCCTACCTACGTATCTACCTTAATACCTACCCACTTGTCTGTGTGTATATATATATATATATATATATATATATATATATATATATATATATATATATATATATATATATACCTATCTATTTTCCAGCCGACTGGCCTGCCGACATACTCACTTACCTAGGAAAACACCTACCTATCTAAATAACTGAGTAACTAACTTTCTACTGAAGTACCTACAAACTGTATAGTTAATTACATACAAGTGTCGACGCTGAGATAAGTTTTAACACTAAAAGAGACTGAGACACGTTTCACATACTTATACACACAACATCATGTCAAACACTCACAAATACAGACACTCACACATAGATACATACACACACACACACACACACACACACTCATTCACATAGAGAGGCAAACAAACAAATATATATATATATATATATATATATATATATATATATATATATATAGGCTCTGTTTGGTGGACTGGTAAATGGACACTGTATATGTGCCGCAATTGAAAGAACCGGTTTCTCATCTAGATCCAAGGCTTCTTCACAAGAATGTCAACATCAACAGTGTATGTTTGTACGCACGTACGTATGTCTGTATGTACGTTTGTATGTATGTGTGTGTGTATCTTTCCGTATGTCCTTCATCACCACTTGACAACTGTTGTTGCGTTAGACTAAAACCATAATTCCTTAGTCGATCAGCTCCACTGAACTCTCGATTGCAGTTTTGCGTCATGACTGCAACATATTGACTGACACAAGGATATGATATTTATTGAAGTAGAGACTTAGAAGTTGTAACACCAACCTTCACCTCCCCTGTCATTGCACATCGTTTGAAGATTGGAAAATGTAAATAATCAGCGACACTCTTCGACTTTCATAGGAAACATAAGAAGAAGTAAAACAACTTTTAATTTGCAGCCGATTAAAAATTTATACTGATATTATCGCAAAATAAAATAGGCTGCGGAACAAGATTCAATTTTCTGTCTACTTTTTTGCGCAAAGTTTGTTATGACTTCATTATGAATGAAACAAATTTCCACAGAAGTTCGAAGCCTACGATTATGTAAATCTCATTACTTTTATTGTAAATGGAGCTTGTAGCAGCCTTGCTTACATTGTCTTTCTTATGTATCTACATTCATCCTTTCATTAATTTTATAATTTCTCTCTTTTTTAAAGGAAACATCATTTATTTACTGCGTCTTTCTTATCTTCTTATTCCCCGTTGTCCTTCCTTTGAGTTGCTCTCAAACATAATAAAAGTCATCATTATTCATGACCCTATAATATGAAAATATAAATACCTGTAGAACTAACGAGGATGTCAAAATAAAGGAAAGGTAAAAAGTGAATTAAAGCGAGAAATTGAAATAGTGAAACTCCAATAGTGATAAAAATAGAAAGGGTCAGTCTTGTCACACTGTGTCACGCTGAATATCCCCGAGAACTACGTTAGAGGTACACGTGTCTGTGGAGTGCTCAGCCACTTGCACGTTAATTTCACGAGCAGGCTGTTCCGTTGATCGGATCAACTGGAACCCTCGACGTCGTAAGCGACGGAGTGCTAACAACATATTCTGTACCTTATTCATATATGAAATACTACAACTAGCTAGAATTAATAATATTCTGCGTTCATGAAAATTGGTTTTCCGTTCACTGTATAATAATTCCTAGCTACTTAACATTTTAATGTTCCTTGCATTAATAATGTTCCTTGCATTAAATAAAATACCACTGAATTAAGAAAATTAGACTCATTCGAAAGGGTATCATTTAGTTATTTTGAAAGTTATCCAATGTAGTTTTGTTTATGAATATGGATTGCCATGTGTATTAAAAATAAAATTATTTTACAGACATTAATATTCAGAAAATGAAAATATAAAAATGTATAACGGAAAGTGACTTTGGGGAAATGCTACATAAAAGCTTCAGTAAAATTCTAGAAATATGAAAATGGATATTTTAATCTGATGGTATGATGGTACAAATTCTATTCCCTAAACTTTCTAACTGTATTTTTTTTTCGTCATCATTGTGAATATTAATATTTAGAGAGTCAAAATTTATACTACCCACGGCCACAAAATAGAATAAACCAAAATAATCCTGTAAATTTTGATATGTTCGATCAGTTTTTAATGGTCGTATGTGTGAAATGCTATTTCAAAAAAATACGAGTGAGAGAGAGGAGAGAGAGAAAGCGGGAAAACAATGAAAGAATGAAAAAAAGAGAGAGAAGATGGTGCGAAAGAATGAGAAGAACTATTTATAATGTGCTTTATATACCTTTGATACTTTGATATACTTTTTCCTTGAGCATTTTTGCCACCGTTGTTTTCTATAAAATACCGTGTTTTCCATTAAATATGGATACCTGTACCATAACTGCCTTCAAGTGTAGAAGTCATAGTCATTAAATATACATTGAAAAACGGGGAATTGTACACATCCATTCCACTCTGTAAATAAATCAACAGTAACACATTCCCTTCTGTTGCAATTGGGATGTGAAATACGATAGAAATTCACACATTCGTGTATCTACTTTTTTCAAATTGTTTGCTCTCTATTACTTCACTTAAGTGAGAAAAAACTGTGAATTTTTAATAATATAACTTTCACTATATATATGAATGTATGTATGTATGCATTTATGTATGTATGTATGTATGTATGTATGAATTTATATGTGTGTATACAAGCATGTATGTTTATGTATATGTGTGTTTGTGCGTATCTGTATGTACACACACACACACACACACACACACACATATATATATATTTATATACAAATATGTATCTTCACGTACATATACATGTATGTGTATATACATATGTATATATACGATTACACATATACACATATACTTTCAAGGCACACTACTAGGGACTACAGAAGCCGAGTTTTGGATGCGATATTTTTACATCGACTAACTAAAATTCTAATTTCAGATATAGCCTATATATATATATATATGTATATATTGACTAGTCAAGAATGAGTACGTTTACACAGCTATTTGATAAACACTACACCTGTTTCGATGCAACATAGATCCAAATATACACAGGATTTAAATTAAGCAGCGGTTTACCTGTATAATGGGATCCAGTTGTATCTCCTCAGGTGATATATAATCGCTGTCCCCGCTCATATCGAACTCTTCACAGTCGACATGAGCGGCATCGGATGAGAAAGAGAGATAAAGATAGAGAGAGAGAGATTGTCAGAGAATGCATAAATATTATTTCATAAAACGTGACTTGCTAATACGGCTCTTCTGGCTATAGATACATTGATATATATATATATATATATATATATATATATATATATATATATATATATATATATATATATATATATATGCATAATGCTCAACACGGTAATATGTCTGTTACGAAAGATACACAATGACTTGTTCTTAGAGAAAACACTTAGTTTCAGATATTTGTTTTTGTAATACAATACTAGCACATTTCCTCTTACATTTTTATGCTCTCTCTCTCTCTCCATTTCACTCTCTCTGTCTGTCTGCCTCTGTATCTCTCCTTCTCTTTCACTCTCTTTCTTTATCTGTCACTCTCTTTCTCTCCATCTCCCTCGCCCTCGATTTTCTCGTCCCCAACCATCTGATATCCATTCACATAGTGTTATAGTATTTGTCTTCGTATGTTTTTTTTTCCTGTTGCAATATTTATGTTGGTGAATTGTGTATTTTAAATACAAGATAACTGAGACAGCGTATTCCTATGTAAACATTGTTACAAAACATGAGATGAAATTAAATACACCTGAGAAACCTACCTATCTATAATTATTCTACGAACCCTCGATGAATGTTCTACGTAGTTGCATTGTCTGCTAGAAAAATCAGTCAAACTCACTCAAATCGTAGCCTGTTTTTTCTTTAACATAAGTAAAACTACATCAGGATTTATTTGTTTCTGCGATGCACTCGTTTTATATCCTATCCCATGTTCTCCTTTCCATGTACGGTCGTTTAGGCATTAATCGATGACGCTGTGGCCATATTTCGCCATTTATCTTGGTGTTATGCTGCCTTCTGTGTGTCGGCAAAATTGACGCCATCCAATCTTCGATGTTACCATACCATCTTCTCTCGAGCTTGCCTTACTTCTCATAGTCCTTCGATTGTGCCATGCGGGATCGTTTTTGCTTAGTCAGAGCTTCTTGTGGCATGGCCATGCCATTTCAGTTTCCTTGTCTTTACAAATATCAGCAGATCCTTGTGTAGTCCAATAGACTGAGTTATTCTCGACCTTACTTCGATATTCCTCACGTGTCCTTCACACTCTTTTACGAACATGTATATTCTAAACGATTCCATGTATTCCAAAGCACACGGTATTCAATATTATTATTATTATCATTATTATTATTATTATTATTATTATTATTATTGTTATTTTTAGTTACCTTAGGGGAGGTTAGGCATGCTATTTTAGAAAGAGATACAATAATATTTTACCATTTATATCAAATTAAAGGATGCGTGTTTTCTGTTATATCTGAAAACTCAAACGGTATTCCGACAACTGAAATGGAATTTACAGGTAACCATGGATTCAAAGTTTGGCACGTTCGTGGGAGGGGCTACGTTTATTACATCGATTCCAGTACTCAGCTGATACTGGTTTCATCCACCCTGTGAGGATGACAGGCAGAATGTGAACTCTAAACGTAAAGACGGAAGAAATGCCGCTAAGCATTTTGTCCGGCGTGCTAACGACTCTGCCAACTCGCCGCCTTGTTTGCAGATAATGTTGGTTTCAAATTTTGGTAATAAGGCCAGCAGTTCCAGGAGAGAGGTTATGTCGATTAGATCGACCCCAATATTTAAACGACCCCGCCTGGACGAACGGTAAAGTCGGCATCGGCGGAATTAGTATCAGAACGTAAGGACTGACAAAATGACTAAATATTTTTTTCCGGCGTGCTAACGATTCTGGCAGCTTACCGTCTTAATTACAGGTAACATTATCACAACCCAGATGATGTTTGAAATATTTAATGACGCTTGAGAGATGCTAATTGATGTTTGTAAGGCTTTATGGTATTTTGAACCCTTGAAATATTAGAAGGCCAAGTTGACATTTAAATGCCTTAACGCCCTGAAAGTAAGCAGAGTTCCGAATAACATCTGATAGCCTTAATGTCACGTCGATATTCTTACGATAGTTCAAGGTTCTAATGAGAATTGAACGCCTCAATATGAGATGGCTTCAATGTCATTTTATGGTTCTTATGACATTTTCAAGATTAGTGCTTTATTGAATGTCTTAATGATATATAAAGGTTACAATGGCATTTAGACACTAAAGACAATTGAAGGTTGTAGTGATATTTGAAGGTCTTAATGACATCACATAACACTAATGATTTATGAAAACGTCTATATTTCAATAGCTTAATGACATCACTGTCTCAATCAAGAAACAAGAAAATCAGTCATGTGTATCCTCCAGTTCTCTCGGCGCTTTACCTTTCTAACCATGCTGTCTTTGTTTCTCGCTGATTCTGCTGTGTCGAATTACATATAATCCACCTGTGATTAGATTTATCTTAACCATTTATTCATGCATATGTATATATATATATATATATATATATATATATATATATATATATATATATATGTGTGTGTGTGTGTGTGTGTGTGTGTGTGTGTATGCATGTATGTATATATATATATATATATATATACATATATATATATATATATATATATATATATATATTTTCATGCATACATACAAATTTCCGTGCTGCGTCTGAATTATTATTATTTTTTTTTTTTATAAATCTATATTAAAAGTGTTGTAGGTGACTTCGTCCTTTAATAGGAGTAGTTTCAAAAAGATTTCTAAAGTTGTTTCCTCGTACTGTATATTAATTTACTGTTGTAAATTAGCGTAGATATGAAAATTTATATATATTAATATACGATATAAGTTAGAAAACAAAGTTTAACAAATTCAAACATATTTGTCGTAAATGGAGTAGATTAGATGTTAATATGGATTGAAATTACTTTTATTCATATATATATATATATATATATATATATATATATATATATATATATATATATATATATATATATATATGTAATTTCAATCCATATTAGCATATAATCTCCTCCATTTGCGAAAATATGATTGAATTTGTTGAATTTTATTTTATAAGTTAAATCATATACTTTATATACATATATATATATATATATATATATATATATATATATATATATATATATATATATGGACATAACATTCAAACACTAAGGCTTTAAATAAGATGTTACTATTTTTAATGTCATATATGGATAAAATTTTTAATTGATGGTATCAATATTTGTAACATAGGTTGTTCGCAGGCAAATAGCAGGCTTTAGCTATCATATACAAATTAGCACGAAGCTTAAGGATACAGGAAAGTATCAATCTGCTAGAAATAAGTGTCAAAATGTCAAACGACCGTAGAAACACCAGGAACATAGAGAAATAACAAACAATGCTGTTTGATGGGCGCCGCAAATTTCACTGTGCAATGTGTGGTACATAGGCATGTAGGAGTTCTTATGTTTATTCATTACCATGCAGCTACTTCTGCAATTACTAACGTAGATGTAGATGACTTTGTCCAGGTACCTAGACAGGGTCTTGAAACCACGGTTTGGAGCAACAAGTGATCTGAAATTGAATATATCTATATGTATATGTTTGAGTGAAACGGCACGTGAATGTAGTGGAATAGCAGTATAAAGAGAGACAGAATGAAACAGGAAAATAAGAAAGAGAAATTGAATAAGAAAGAAGAGAAATACGAGTAAAGGAAAAAAAGATTTTAATCTTACGGTATTACGCAAGACATATTTGCGTCACAACTCATTTCAACTTAACTTGAAAGCGGAAAATAAAACTTCAGTCGCACACTAAAATATTTAACACTTTGTTTTGTACTTAGCTTAAATATTCAAACGTAACCATTGAAAACGAAAAGGAAAAACAAAATGCATTGCAGCAAAATAAATATTATGCAATGCTAACTTGTTTATATTAATTTCAGTTGTCGTATTGTTTCTTTTCAAGTATAGCAGCTAACAGCTGTTTTCCATTGTTTAAGCAGTGTTAGAACACAATCGTCATCATAGTTGTCATCAGGTGTTACGAAAATTTATGGTAAAATAATGTTTTACAATTACACACACACACACACACATATGTATATGAATGTATATCTGTATACACACACACAAACACAGAAGCACACATGGATATAAACAGAGAGAAAGAGAACGAAAAATTGGGAGAGAGAGAGAATACAAAATTAAAATACAACAAAACAGTGCAATACAAACTACAGGAAGAGAGCACTAAAAACTATTTTGGCAAATTTCGATAAAAAATTTAGGGAGAAAAACAAAAATATAAAGTGAGAGAAGTAATGGCGGCATTTCTTTGGAATAAATAATAATTAAGATTATTGAGAAGGTAAAAGAAATTTTTTGAAAATACAGAAAAGTAATGAATGAATATAGCCATACTGGTTTTGTTGAAGTTATATTTATTTCTTTATAAATCGAATTTTAATAGAAAATTGCTTAATACTGGTAGTTACATATGAACACACACACACACACGCATCCCCCCCACACACACGCATCCCCACATACACACACTTACACACTCACATTTACACACATACAGGCACAAAGAAGCATACACACAGAAATGCATATTTCGTTTTTTGTACATTATCCTTGTTCTGGTCCTCAATTGCGTACTTATAACTTTATACTTTGCTACACATTTCTTCTGTATATACTAAAACAAATATATACACACATACACATGCGTACATATTTAAATGTTATATGCATTAGCAATCAAGTAAAATGTGCTCTAACAATTACTGTACATATGTATAGTCCAGCGAAAAGATGTCACTGATTTATCTCCAGCGATAAAGTAAAATTCTCGTAAGGTTACCAAAGAAAAATAATCGAATGGAGTATTTGATAATTGTTACCTTTCCTTTGGGTGAAATATATTTTCGACAAAACATCGTACTGTTAAATATAGAAATTTCCTCCATTTGTTATTTGCATTATTCGTCGAAGACTGCCACCTGAGAAGTAGCAATAAGAGGTGCTTGCAATATTGATGAGTGCAGTAGTACAAGTAATTTAAACAAACCTTCTGCAAACGATTTCAGGTGCAAAAATACTTCTAAAACAAAGCATATGGACAGTAAGCTCAGAGATGATATGCTGTTATGCAATCGACTTGACATAAATATGTGTTAAAAATATTAATTGTAAACATTATAAATTTCAATGACGATGGACTGACCATGTTGAGAAAGACAGTCTCATGAATTTTGCTAGAAGTAGCAACGGAAAGGTGATAAATTTCCGATTCCCCAACGAATATTTTGCTAATTGTTGAAGTGGTGTTGTGTGAAACTAACTCTGGAGACCAAGGAAAGTAATCTGTTGCCATGGTGAAAAAGAAATATTGACGAAAGCCAAAATAATAATACAATGTCTATTGCAATAACAGTTTCACACCTAAATACATATGTATTAAATTTAATGGAAAAAACAAATTATCCTTTTACTACTTTTTGCAACTTCATATGTATTCATCAATGAATTTTCTTAATTAATCACGCGAATGGATTTCTAAGTTAATTCACGGTGTCAGTATTTTCTCATCCAGAAAAAAGTTCCACTTACCAAAGACTAGAATATTACTCCAGGAAATAGAGCAGAAGTAGTTTATTTGGGGTTTTTTATCACCCCAAAACGCACATTCAAAACAATCTATCCATTCATCAATCAATCAATGAATCGATCAGTCAGTCAGTCAATCAATCAATTAATCAATGCATCGATCAAACGTTTATCAATCAAACTATA
>NC_142950.1:1642140-1673608 GCF_046866305.1 Octopus bimaculoides | reverse complement strand
TATCCGCATACATATATAAATTGAGGGACGGGGTATCATCGATCTCTAACCTTATGCAAGCACACGCCATAATTAAATCATATTCTGTTAAAAATATAGGCCGTGTTAAAATGTCAAATATGAACAACAATTCTGTCACTCGAAGGCAAAATATAGATGATTAATGCCAGCCTTATGACCACAAATGGATGAGACATTCAGCCACTGAGACTGATTATCTCTTGCTATGATTTCATTAAAAACAATCTACTGAAAACAAAATTAGTTTTGTTTATAAATTGTATGGACGAATTGTGAACTTTCAACTTTCTATGCACAGATTGAACTATTTATGGGGTAAATAAACAATTGCGGATCTACTAACAGCTGTTCTGTTTTGTCTGCAGGATACACAAATAGATATGGAGATACACAAATGCGTCAATGTTATTAAAATACAAAGCAAATTCATTAAAAGACCGAAATTTAGACATTAGAGTAAAATAATGGAGTCATATATATGTACTATACTGGTGAAGGAGTGAGTGAGAGGAACGAAGCTTGATCCCAACCACATGGTTCTGAGTTTCGTCTCACTACGTTGCGCATTGGGCGAATGTTTTGTACTATAAACTAGTGTCGACCAAAGATTTTGTGACTGGATCTTGTCGACGGAAACTGAAAGAAGCCTCTTGTATATATATATATATATATATATATATATATATATATATATATATATTTACGTTTGGGTGTGTATATCTATGTGAGTGTGTATTTTTCTGTGTGTATCTGTCTTCCCCACAGCTTATCAACAAGTGTAGGTGTGTTTACGTCCGTGTAACACAAAGTTTTGGCAAAATAGGCTGATAGAATAACTACTAGGATATAACGGTAAGCCCTCGGGACGATTCATTCGACTAACAACTCAATGCGATGCCCCAGCATGGCTGCAGTCGGATGACGGAGACACTAAAGGATAAAAGACGCGACAGATCGATATCAGAAACTGAACTGAAAACTATAAATAAGTCGTTTGGTGTAAATATTTCAGTGATTGATTTTATAAATTGCAGTTTCAATGAAATGTGTTAGAAGTTAATAGAAGTGACTAACTCGGAGAGAAAATATTAAGTGATAAGAACGGCGGGAACCAACTGATAGAAATGAAATATATTTATATTGCACGTGGTTTGAATGAGATGCATTCAAATCGAAAATTAGTTCAATGTAACAGCAGGGGACGAAGAAATACTGAGAGAAATGAAAAGAAAGCTATTTACTGTGATACGAGATTACTAAAAAAGAAAATGTTTTCTATGTAATGAAAGAAACATTAGATTCTAAGTGCAATCAACAAAAAGCATTTAAAGGCCAATAAAGGAAAATGACCGATATCAGAATAGAATTCCGAAATAAGTTACAGAGAAACTTTGAGGAAAACTGAAAGAGTAATGATTACTCAAACTTGGCAAAGAGGAAGAGATTGTATTTGAGAAATCTCGGGAGTACACTAAAGAATATAATGGGATTCTTAATTTCTTTTGCACAGAATTAATACCTAACCTTAAATGACTAACAATAATAATTAAATAATAAATCAAGATCGAACACCAAATGTAAATATTGGATTCTATTGATATTATAAAGAAATATATGATAACATTGCTTCTGTCTACAGAGTTGCTGTGTATTTAGTTCACGTTCATATTCACTAATTGAACATTATATCAATATTTAGGCATAAATGCTGAGAATTAACAGATTTATATTAAATTTAGTACATGACGACTATGCGGACTCAGAAAGATTGGAAGTGCTTGTCCAAAGAGACCAAAGGATCAAATAAATCATATACAATTATTTGAAGAGGAAACAAAATTCCGTTCCATTTTGACCAATTGTTAACGCGAAAGGAAGCCTAAAATCTCCGAAAGGGCAAGGATTTTTACATAGATATACGAAAGATCTGGGCCATGATATTTAAAACAAAATCGATGAGAATTATAGAGTTAGCTATAACAAAGATCAACCTGAATCACATCCTACGTAGGCGATTTCTCATCAGATCCAATAATACATACTCTAAAGAATCGCCATCCCGTAATCGATCTTAACAGCGAAACAATATCCTCTATGCAATAATCACTCAATGAAATAATGCAAATAGAAATGGTTTTCGGCACAGTACCGCCAACAACGCATCTGACTGCCTTCTACTTCAGTGCCAACCAATTATGTCACACATTATACGTAACACAAACAGTGGACACTCAACGTTCTATAAAAACCAAAACGGCAATACCCCTAAATACGATAGGTCTATGCCTTGCCTGAACAAAAGTTCCCTTTATTTTGTTTTTGCACACTTCCACCATTTACATCTAGTTTTCCAGGCTTCCTGCGATTACAAAATATTAGTCATTTTTCTCTAGCGGAGTAGACTTGAGGAATGCGTAATATGATATTTTGCCAAAGAACACAACGCATCTCTCGGTCCAGGAATCGAAACCATAATATTACGACCATGAGTCCGACACCCCTAACCATTGAGAGACGTGCCACAATATTCAGTGTTTTATATGAAAATTACTTCAACTTACACAGTGAAAAGGAAAGAAAATCACCAGCAAACACGTTTCACATGACACATTCCTCAAAACGTATATAAAAATAAACTAAGAGCGAAACCAGCAAACAAGAAATTAAAAGATATTTAGAATTAAAATATAATTCTATGCACTGAGATGGATATGGGGAGGCACCTGTTGTTCCTATAATTATTCTGACCAGGACAAATAAACTAAGTTACTAATATTGATAGTAATGAAGTTATTAGTTATTTATCTGTAATTACTAATTACTGGTTTCTGGTGATTGCAAATCCGGAGAGAGGTGAAACCTCTCTTCCTTTCTTTTTGGAGACAGGGAGCGATATTTGAATTCAGAAAGCAAAGAACCAGAACATGTGTCTTACTTTCTTTTTGGAGACAGGAAGCGATATTTGAATTCCGAAAGCAAAGAACCAGAACATATATTGAAACGTATTGTGTCGAATGACCACACAGCTCCGAAGCGCCACCTATATTTATTGTTTATAATTTATCGTTCTGGAACTGATGAAATGTAGCATTGACCTGAGGGGGATTTGAAAGCGGAGTCTGAATGACCACTCATAGTTTTTACCTGACGCCCTGGCGACATTGCTGATATTATATCCGTTTATACTATAAGTAATCAGAAAAACAAGCAGAAGAATTCATAGTATATGTGTTTATGTGTATGGTTATTTATATACGCGTATATGCACACACGTAACAAAGGAAAGTCGGTTCTGCGTATAATTGCACGTAACAGAATATCAGATATCACGTAAATAAAGTGGAAACAAACATAAAAGTGAAAAGATAAATCTAAAGATATTTCGCAAATCTTAATGGAATCAATAACAAAAGTAAAACGTAAAATAAATAAATAAATAAAAGAAACAACAACTTATCCAAAATTATAGAAGTCTTACTAGATGTATCTCTTAATTCAAACAGATGTGTTTCGCAGCAAGAGAGTTTCGTGGAAGGAACTAATCTGTTTGAATCCTACTCAAAAAAAAAAAAAACGTTAGATTAAAAAAAAAAAAAAAATAAAGAGTTGAATAAAAAATTACCAAAGCTGAGAGATATAGAATTATTGCGAGTAAAGAGACCACATGCAGGAATATTACTCCAAGGCATAAACACAACGTAACTGCAAAGAATTTATCAACACAAGAATCCTGGAATCCCAGACACTGAACATCATCGGTAAATATAATGCGGCTGGAATGAGAAGCAAAGTCCAACCTTATGGTAAAAATATCCAGTAAGTACATATTAGTCAATATTCTCCCCCAAGTATCCGTAAGATCAACAGACAAGGAATGCATTACTGAGGAGCGAAGTACGGGATTCACCAAGATCAAGCAAGAGCAAGCCCAAATATAGACACGAGTAACTTGCCTACCTATAGTTTAGTAATCCTTAATTACAGAAATGTAGCAAACAATAGAGTCTCACTTTGTGAACAAAGTTTCATATGAATGTAAACTCCAATGGCAAATAAACCAAACCGAATCTAAATATTCCGTGAGAGATGAGATCGTCTAAACTTGTCATGGAATAATTCAGCAGCAGGTCTTTGATCGCTCTCCTTAGATGTAAAATTCTTGTAAATTTAGCATCGGGAAAGACAACATCATTAATATGCAGGTACATGAAACACGTTCATGTATGAGCGTTGGGGAACCGAAGACTGATGTATGTAGTAAGAAAGAAAATCATATTCCTTTAAGGAAATAAATATCTTTTTTTCCATTCATTTTCAGACTTGTGTTTACACATTTTGCTAACATTCGAAACCGCAAGGAAATCGGATACAACTTCCCTCAGTGAAACAAACACCATTTTTTTTTTATAGATATCTTCAAACTATTCAGTACAGTAAATAAATAAATGGAAAATCAATGTAACAATGTGTACATGTGTACATGAGAGGAATTTTTATGCAATTTAGTTTAGAAAAATACTTTGTGATGGGAAACCTAATAAAAACACGAATATCTTGTTAGCTGAAGAAACAGAGTTAAAATAATTCTACCAAACACACACATATTAGGTTTCAGCGATTAGCTTAACGGACTACATAAATGAAAGTTTAAAAACGAATGTTATTGACCTACAAGTTTAATGCGTAAAACAGAGTTAAATGAAGAAAATAAGATAATGGGTATCATTAATTTAGTTGTCCAAATAATACGTTAGTCTTATATTATTCTCCACTGGGCGCTAAGTGAATTAGTATGACAAGACAGGCAAACCATTAAAACCATTACTGAATTTAGAATAAATACAGAAAGACTGTGTAACTGTAATATGTACCATTAAATCAAAGGGGAAACGGTCTTGTGCAAGTAGAAATGTTTTATAAAAGTATCTCGTAATGAATAATGGAAAACTAATAGAAATAGATACCTATCGCAAATGAATTCCCCAAACAAGAAAAACAAAAACTATAAATGTTTGGCAATTTTAGAGCAAGTTAAGACAAATTGGTATAAAAGAGTCTTCGGTGAAACAACAGCTGAAATTATTCGAGAAATAAATAGTAAAACGTGAATGTGGGGTTCGTAATATCCTGCTAAATCTACAGAAAATTGAAGAAAGTGGACTGGAATAAAGAAAAAAAGAGGAAGAATGCTTAAGATTACTGACTGGAAAACAACGCCAAAACAATTTCACCAGAAATGATCAAATGTATTTAATAAAGTTTGATGTAAGAGCTAACTGCATAATTTGCGAAGTTTATGAAGCATTAATGGATTGGAGTGGATCTAGTTATCCAAAATCACTTACACGAAACATAATGTGCATTTAACTTCCTGTATTTGCATGTTTTGTGTGCCAGATATCATTGTATGTTCTTTTGTCTTTTGTCTTCGGTGATCATAGTTGCAGCTCGGACGAATAAAAAAGATTGTCATTCCACTACTCAGATTGTTGGGTTATCCAAATTTCCACATTCCTGTGGATATCTGAAATTGTTCAGCTTATGATCATCATAGATCACCTTCGACATTTTATATCCCAGAATCCTAAAGCTTATAGAGAAAACCAAGGTAATTATACCAGAGTTGTGGGATATCTATAGAAGAGACGGACGTGTCCAAGCTATCATTGTCGCACCTTTCAGAGGTTTTTGATGTGGCTCTGTCCAGGAAAGACATACAAATCCATTAAAAGAATGTGATTGTGACGAACACACCACATATTCTTGTGATAAGCCGTCGGGAATAGAACTTCCTTCTAATAGGGTTTACAGATTCGTAGGATATATCGATGAAATTATTTGTACTCGTTTCACGAAACGAATGTAGACAATTGCGTTGGTTTCACTTGATAATAACACCTGCTCCATATGACCAGGTCAACTTTTCTAGACCTGCGTGTTAACACTATATGAAACCTGAGTGAACAGATGCTCCTTTGATAAAAGCCGTTCACACTTAACTTTCTTTTTGGATATTTTGGGGAATAAAAATTGTTTTTACTCTACTTTAAAGAGCATAAGTCTTGTCTACAGTGTAATACTATTAAAGTTTCATATACATTCACACATACATACACACATATTTATGTTTATATACGCGCACGCGCGTGTATGTGGTTTGTGTATATGTGTGCGTGCATACGTATCAACAATCTACATGTGGGCATAATTTACTCTTCCGGTCTGGTCTACACGCATCAGTTGAATCTAGTTATCATGTTATCTGAAAAGTAGAATATGTTTGCTCACATGTGTATATATACTTTCACAGTCACGCACACTCGCATACACACACATACACACAAGCGCAAATACACACACACACGCACGAACCCTCTCCCACCACTTACATATATTTAATATGAGATATATATATATAATATATAACATGACATATGAATGTATATATATATAGATATATGTTTATATATACTTATGATTTGAGGTATTTATACCGGGAGAGAGAGGGGGAGGTAGAGATGTTGAGAGATAACGGTGGAATAGACTTAAACAGCGAAGAAGAGGGATATAAAAAGCGTCCAAGTGAAAATTATATGTAAAATTGATAGACACCTTTCTAACCTCTGTGTTCATATATATCCCATTTGTATCCCATCATTACCTTCTCCAACCCCTAAGACAACCACGAACATAACATTTATCTTTAACCTTTGTCACGTATTTTACCTCCAAATACAAACACTTTAGAACTCTAATTAACCTATTAGAAACCAGACCCAACATTTCAGTCAAGTTATCTTCTCTCTTCCTTTCTCTCTTGACATTTATTTCAAACATCGTATCGTATTTCTTTGATTATACCGACTCAACTACTGGCTGACCTTACGTAAACATACAAACTTACTTACTGATATTTGAGAGTACACGGAATAACAATCTAACGAACTAAACGAACAATCGGACGAAAGAACGATCTAGCCTTTCTATATGATCGTCCTGGCTGCTAGAAAGAAGCCTTAAACGACAACTTGCTGTTTATGAGATTAGAAATGAAAGTAAAATGAATTTTTCAGTAATGTAGACTTCAATAAAAAAATAAATTGAACCAATTCAAAGAAGTGGAATATCAATTTGGATGCGTGACTCATTAAATTTCGTAGCAGCCTACACAAAACCCCGAACACTGTTGTCTAAGGTAAAGGTTGATACACTGATGAAAGCTAGGATAAATATAAGATATATGGCATTAGTCAAAGGCAGGATGGTCACGTAAGATTAATTGTGGCAATACCATTAGTAGATGACGATTGAAATAGGAGAAAACAATAACAACAATTAGTGAGACGTAAACAACTGCTTACTAGAAAAAGTAAGCTAGTTTGTATCAAATCAGTACCGGTTAAGTATGGAAGGACACACACTCCGTAATTTTGATCCATCGTTTGATATTTCAGATCTAGAATGAACTGAACTATATTAATGCGATCTGCAGCAAAATCAATAACCCAAACCAAAACAGTTATAGAAAGATCATCTACAAAACTGATAGTCAGATACAAGAGATAACGGTTTCTAATTTTGGAACATGGCCATCAGTTTTTGAGGGGGATGCAAATTATATTATATCGACCCCAAAGGAATTTTATGGTATGTATTTTATCGACACCGAAAGGGAAGAAAGCAAAGTCGACATCGCTGGTATCTGAACGTAGAAGGTAAACATAAACGAAATTCTGCTAAGCGTTTTGATTGGCGTACAAACTATTCTACTAGCTCACTACCTTCAGAATACGTGACAAATAGAAGGCAGCTACCCGAAGTCACACCGCAACTTTGCCTAGAATTCGTATTGTATAAGGAATTACTTTATCCAAAGAGTTCTTCTATTCTTGATGTCGACATGCTGTGAGTTATTAGAGAGATCGCTGTTTTTTTTTAATACACGAAGTCACCATTTTGACACTACCTTGACAAAAATCAATACATCTATGATTACATTTCTGGTTGGACGCAATCAAAGATAAGAAATAACTGTCTGCGTTGGCAAATAAATATCTCTAAATCTGAATCTATAGAAAATGGTCATTGAATGAATGCTATAATGTAATTTATGGGTGGTTAGCTTCTAGTTATGAAAGGTTCAAACAGAAATATATTTGAAACTTACTGTTGTCAAATATGTGCAGTATATATATCGTGTGTGTATGTGTATGTATGTGTCTGCGTGTGTGAATATATGTATAACGCCACCAACGTTACGAGGTACCAATAGGCTAAAGGCTGTTGGTTTTAGATATCTGTTCACGTGAACCAACGGAAGGTTA
This sequence comes from Octopus bimaculoides, assembly GCF_046866305.1. NCBI lineage: Eukaryota > Metazoa > Mollusca > Cephalopoda > Octopoda > Octopodidae > Octopus > Octopus bimaculoides. Next base: position 1,665,263 of record NC_142950.1, on the reverse strand, counting down.
ACAAGTAAGGTTAAGGATGTATGTTTACTATATTGCAAATTGGTATTTATATATAAATACACACACACTTACACACACACACACACACACACACACACACACACACACACACACACACACACACACATGCATACAAACATTGCACAAGCACACATACCTGCCTGTATATACATACACATATATATATAACATTTACGGCGGCGAGCTGGCAGAAACGTTAGCGTGCCGGGCGAAAGGCTTAGCGGTATTTCGTCTTCCGTTACGTTCAGAGTTCAAATTCCGCCGAGGTCGACTTTGCCTTTCATCCTTTCGGGGTCGATAAATTAAGTGCCAGTTTCGCACTGGGGTCGATGTAATCGACTTAATCCCTTCGTCTGTCCTTGTTTGTCCCCTCTGTCTGTAGCCCCTTGTGGGCAATAAAGAAATAAGAAACGTTATCACGCCGGGTGGTATTTCGTCTGCCGTTATGTTCTGAGTTCAAATTCCGTCGGGGTCAACTTTGCCTTCCATCCTTTTGGGGTTGATTCGTACTGGGGTTTATCTAATCGACTAGCCCTCTCCCCAAAATTTCGGGCCTTGTGCCTTGAGTAGAAATGAATTACATAATCCTCCTCCTTGTTTTGATCTTTTGCAATACAAGCAGCGTCAACATATGAAACGTCAAGATTCAATAATTTTAATGTAACGGTTGAACATAATTGTTATTACGCATATTTAATGTTCAGTCAGGATGGCTACGGCATTGTAAAACAAATATGTTCTACATATACTGCAGAGCATCAAGCAAAATAAAATAATACTTTTCTCTTGCCAACATATATGTATATACACGCACACACACAAGCACACACAGATATATGTATACAGACGTGTGTATATTTGTAGTATATATTTATAACTATATATGTCACTATATATATGTATGTCTGTATATATATATATATATATATATATATATATATATATATATACACATATATATACGTAGATAAGTATATACATATATATGTATACATACGTAGATATTGTAGATACATACAAACACAAAATCATACACACACACAAATATATATGCATATGTTTGTGTGCGTATATGCGTGTATGTGATTTAATGTTGCTCGAAGAAATAACATGTTTCTTTTTTTTGTTCTTTTCTAATGCATCTCTATATTGTTTAAAATCACTCCATTCTGAACATGTGAATATTCCTTATAAGAATCTGTTTTAATAACCGTATCTGACATATTTATGCTAATGTAATATAACTTATGCGAATGTTATCACCATATTTTCATGTCAATATTACAATTAAATATCACAACACATACATTCTAATAAAATATACATTCCGTGTGTAACTGTTTCCATTTTACGAACCTACTGAAACACATTGCAGAAATAAATATGTTGCTCATATTCTTTCCGGCAAGGTTGGTGACTTTTGCATTATTTCGTAATGTTCCAGTTACCAGGTCATAATATAACAATCTATGTGCATACATGTGTATATATGCCTCTGTGTGTGTGCTCACGTGCGTTTCACACTGTGTGTGTTATCAGTTTATCTATCTACTTGTCTATCTTTATATGTATATATATATATATATATATATATGTATATATTTATGTATATATACTCATATATATGTGTGTGTGTGTTTCTATATATATATGCATATATATATTTACATATGTCAGTTATTTTACATATATATATATATGTACATATATGTACATATATATATATACATATATATATATATATATATATATATATATATATATATATATATATATATATATATATATATGCATACAAGTATAAATTTACATACATACATACATATTTATATGTATTTGAAGATACATATGTATTTATGTACACATATAAATATATACATATATATATGTATGTATATTATATTTGTATATTCGAGTGGGCGAGCGTCTGTGTATGTATGTATATACACACAATGTTTTACTCTTGGTTGTGGAACATTTACTGTTGCAAGCATAGCGCGCTTATAAAGACAGTAAAATAGATAAAGTGATAAAGACAGACTTAAAATAACAAAAGTACCTCGAAGGTTAATGGTGATATAGATACATATATGTATATGTGTTTATGCATGGTCACTCACACACTCGTTAACGTACACACATGCATACACACATATGCTGATATTAGATTATTCAGCAAAAAAAAAAACCTGCTGGTTGTTAAACATCTTTTAATAAGATTTAGACGAGTGGTTGAAATAATTTATCGCCGAAGAATATCACCACATTCGATGTTTTATGAGAGAGTTAGTCTTTCGTCTTCACTACACTTTGTACAGTTAGAGAAGCAACATATGGCGATTTTGCCAACTGTTGATGTATGATGCATATTTTACAGATACTGATATAGTAAATTTATTGTTGGAATATAGATATACACACCCACACAAACATTTATATACATATATATATTGATGCTTCTATATCATATATCTCTCTCTCTATATATATGTATTGATTCGTTAACTGCTTTGTGTCATCAAATTTCGCTATCAAAAATGCATTAGCTGAAAAAATGTTTTGATTTTATTTTTTCCCATTATACACACACAGACACACAGACGCAGAAACATGTACACATATCTGAGTATGTCCATATGCATATATATATATATATATATATACAAATCAAAATAAGCAAGAGGGATATCCAAAGGTAATGCAGTACGATCGTTTCATACAACTCCATTTAATTGAACATCAATTTAAAATGCAAAGCAATCCTCAGGTGCCATGATTTGTAATTTGTTTACATTATTTATTATTATTATTATTATTATTATTATTATTATTATTATTATTATGAGAGATCTTTTTGGAATGAGTGAGGGAACATGAAATAATGCTTCCATATAATCCATTTTTTCTCATTGTTCCTCTATAGATAATACATTGCTAAATAGATGATTCTAGAAAATATGACAGAATCGTGAAATCTGCAAAGCATTTGAACATTGTGATGCTCAACGTTGACTGCGGAGGATGGTTAAATCTAAAGAGCAACAATTTCTATAAGATATGATGCTTTCTGGCAGACAGATCGCCACAAATTGCAGAAGATTGAACGTTCGATTAGCACGACATCAGTACTAGACGAAAGAATAAAGAGGCCAAGTCGAACAAAATGTAGTATGAACTTTGGATTTAAAGAGTCGTAATTAATCTCACCGTTGCTTTGTATGGCCCGGCGTTTTCCGTTTGTGCCAGCCGCAGCCAGTTCTTAATAACACATGATACACCAATAACTTTTGATTTCCGAAATTTAAAATGAATTCTTCTGAAGTGTAAGTCCTCTTAACGTGGCAAATTAAATTATTTCTTTGACACGGTTTGTACTTCATCCCTGAATCTATGTGAATAATAAGCTTCCGATATTTGATTTGCTTCCTTAGCTAGAAGTATTGAGATATCAAGAGTGCAGTGTGTACATGTGCGGCATCTATGAGGTGTATGCGCGCGTATGTGTTTGCGTGCGTGTGTGTGTGTGTTTGCGTGCGTGTGTGTGTGTTCGTGTATGGGCAGAATCAGACAAAGAAATTGAAAAAGAGAAAGAGAATTACGGTGACCGTCCTATCAATCCATTATTACTTCTTAAATTTCAAGATATTTCATTCAGTAAGATCTTAATTACTATATAGTTAAGAGAAAAGCTGAGTGAAATTCGATTATCAAGCTGTCAGTTACCGGGGAATTTATCAGCCATTCTGACATATTACCTACCAATTATATCAGCTTAACAATTGCTTTCATATTTGCAATGGCGGAAAACGCAGTGGATTTTAACATAATTCCATATCAAAGTATCTCTTTCATTTCTGTCTGATATCTAATACATGTTTCCACCAGTTCGAAATAAAAATTAAGCGCGTATTCTCAGAGAATGCGTATCAAACGTTTCAAAGACATCAAACATCATTTAATTAGCATATTATATATATACGCACACAGTGTGTCTGTTTTATGTACGTACGTATACAAAAGTGCATGCATGCACACATATATATATATATATATATATGTGTGTGTGTGTGTGTGTGTGTGTGTGTGTGTATAAATAGAGAGACAGACAGAGACCGTTCTATTACTACTTACATACACGCATACATGCTTATATATAGACATATAAACATGTTTTCGTGCACACGTACTTACATGGTTATCGATATAATTAACTCTTTTCACATCTCCGAGCTTCATCTTCCTGAATTGTATTGTAGTAGACCGATCCCAAATTTTGTATTTTATATTTTGCCTTCCAAATTTTCGTTCCCCCTTCTTTTACTCCCCATTTCTCTCACTCTGTTTCTCTATGTATATATATATATATATATATATATGTGTGTGTGTGTGTGTGTGTGTGTGTGTGTGTGTGTGTGTGTGTGTGTGTGTGTGTGTGTGTATGGATGGATGCATGTATAATGCTTGTATTATATGTATATAAATGCATATGTTTGCATGCGTATAGATCCTTGTTTTATGTGCATATTCATAAACTTTATCCATGTTTGATATGCAGATCGATTAAATAACAAGGGATGTCTTTAGGAGAAGACAATTATTTTTGCAAAGAAATAAAAAATGGGTTTTGCAAATTCATTTAATTAAAACACGTATATGAAAACAAGCGTAAAGCCCCGAGAAAAAAAAAGCGAAACAGAGTAAGAAATAAAAAAAAAACACTAAACAAATTTCAAGATGGAGAATGCATTTGTAACGAGGAAATGTGTAGAATTTAAAGTGGATTTATTCCCAATGATGGAATATCGGAAGAGGCAAGTTGAATATTTAATTGATTGGAACAGATATGAAATGAAGAAATATTTGGAAACCCTAGCAATTGTGGATGTATTAGTTTACCAAATCCCGTGTCTTGGACAGTTTCGAATAAACAGTAAAAGTGATAATTCTTTGTGCATATATAATTAAATGGCCAGAGCTTGTTGCGGTAGTACAATTCGGAACGACTATATACGGCAGATTTTGTGTAACATACATATAGTAGAAAAAACTCGTTCAAGGTGCCACGCAGTGGGACCGAACACAGAACTATGTAATCGGGAAGCAAGCTTCTTACCACACAACCACGCCTGCGCATATATATGTGTGTGTGTGTGTGGGTGTGTGTGTGTGTGTGTGTGTCTGTGTCTGTTTGCGTGTGTCTGCGTGTGCATATGTGTGTGTGTGAGTGCGTGTGTGTATGTGTGTGTACGTGTGTGTGTAGTGTGTATCTGGTATGTGTGCATGCGTGTGTTTATGTATATATATATATGTATATATATATATTTCTATGTATATATATATGTATATATATATTTATTCATATATATATATATATATATATATATATATATATTTACAGAGAGTAAAAGACGGAGAGAGAGGAGGACATGCATGGTAGCACAAATACATACACGCATACACACGTACACACACATACACACACGCACTCACACACACACACACACATATGCACATACATGTATATGTGTAATACTTTCATCCATAGCTAAAACATAGAAAGACTCAGACGAATACATAAATAATCAGACTGCCAAGACAGATGCAAAGAAACACACGCACACGCACACATATTCAATCTTTGTCTGTCATACACTCTCACATACAGTTGCAATTTATCAATGCATTGAAGACGAGGTGTCTTCATAGACCAAAGATATTACACCTATGAATAAGACAATCAATCATTATATAGAGCAGTAGAATGTCTACAGGTGGCATCACCAACATTAATAGCAATCTGTATATTACAAAGTGTTTTGTGTCTAAACGGATTTTCGGAGGAGGGATAGGTTGAGGGCATGAAATATGTTCAAATATTCTGAAAAGAAATTACTGTGGAAATGTCATGCTCATTTTAGATCTCACTTAGACGTCTTTTAAATATCCGATCGTCGTGTGCAGCAGCAGTAGCAGCTGAAAACGATATGTGTATTTATGTGATATATATGTATTTGCACCTGCGTGTGTCTGTTTGCATCCATTTACATATATGCATATATAATACATATATATATATATATATATATATATATATATATATATATATATATATATATATATGTGTGTGTGTGTGTGTATTTATGTATATGTTTATGTATATGACAGTATATATCTATAGGAAAACACACGTCTATGAGTATATAATTTATATCCGTATGCCTTTCTCTGTTCGAAAAGAAAATATTTGTCTCGTTCACTCTTTGTGTATGTAAGATTGCAAATGTGCGCGCTTGTGTGTGCATGTGTGTGTGTGTGTGTGTGTGTGCTTGCGCGTGTTCAGATGGTGAGATATCAGACACATAGGAAAGCTGGTTGTCAGATAGTTAAAGATAAGACATTGTTGTAATTTTTGTGTTCGTGAATGTCTCCAACCTAAATTCTGTCGTCTTCCTAACCACTCAATATCCGTTCTTCTGGCGTACGTTTTTTCCTCACGTCGTGCAAATACAGAAACTAGAGACGATACATGTCAGTAGCGCGGATAAAGAGACTGCTAATGCAGACATTACTGCCTAGAGGATCCAGGCAACATCATAAATGTTAGAAAAATATGCAAAAGCAACGGACCGAAGTGTTCTTCTATTTCTTCTATTCTTGTTCCATTCACGATTAAATGAAAGACAAAATATTCCTACGCAACCTAAGTCTCACAACATCTTTATCTTCTACGTGTTGTCGTCATTGGGCTGCGGCCACGCTGGAGCACAGCTTTGATGGGTTCGGTCGAAGAAGTTAACCATGGTAGTAAAAGGTTTTCTTTTTAACTCTGGTACATATTCGTCGTTCTCTTTTGTCAAAACTGTAGGTGACGGGATGTAAATAAACGAACACCGTAGTGTGTGTGAGCAAAGATATGCATAAACCCAGTCGCACACATACATATATATATATATATATATACCTATACACGCACACATACACACATACACACACGCACACACACACACACACACACACACACACACACACACACGTATATATATATATATAGTAGAAGAATATCAATATTTAAACTAAAATTATCCCCTCAATAGAGCCATCTCTACTCATTCTTTCAAATATATATACTACTGTACCAAGAACTTTCTCTTTATCATTCTTCTCTCTCTCTCTCTATCTCTCTCTCTCTCTCTCTATATATATATATATATATACTTGTTACGCCCAAGACATTTCCACCAGAAAAAAACATTTCTGTCATTGTCGTGCCTTGCAGTAGCATGAGAATAATAATGAGAGATTATAGGAACAACATAGTTACATGGCTTTAGATTCAGTAGTGACTTATGTGCCGTAGTGTAAAGAAAGGCATCAAAACAAGACTAATAATGTGTAACCATCAACAGTGAGTATCACAAATATTTACAAATCCTGAAGATATCGGAAGGCATGCACACATATATGTATATGTGCGTGTGCACGCGCGCGTGTGTTTGTGTGTGCGGTTGCGTTGAATTTTAACATAATTGGCAAACGTCTCTCAGCACATCATTTCGAAATTTTTAAAATTGCTTTTTTTATTTTTTCACCTTCGATGATATCCATCCCTTTCTTGGAATCCCTAGGGAAATAATTTTCGTTTGTTCTTATCTCTTCGAGTCTTTGTGTCCCATAAAGAAAATGTAACATTACTATTGTTATTGTCACCATATCTTATTCATTTCTTCTTCTTCTTCTTCTTCTTAGTAATAGTAGTAGTAGTAGTAGTAGTAGTAGTAGTAGTAGTAGTAGTAGTAGTAGTGCTCTTAACACCATTATGGGGCGCACAGTGTGAAGAGAAATAACTATTTAGCGTAGGACATTTTGCAATTAATATCATGCATTTAATGAACAAGGATACATCTTGTTTTTTTCCATCACACATCAACACATACAATCTAATCGTTATTTTATTTCTGTTTATTTCTTTTGTTGTTGTTGTTGTTGCCTTGAATAACATTACGAGTTAATGTTATTCTTATATTTTGCTGATGGTGCCGTTGTACATGCAGCACAAAATCGCTGCTGTCGTTGTTGTTACCATATATATGATCTCACTTTGTATCAATTTACTTAAAACAATGATTTCGTCATTAAAATTCAATGGGGGATAGAATGTCAACATGAATCTGAGGGCGAAGCAGAGGAAAGAACTAGAAAAAGCAAAATGGCTGAGATTGTCCGTTAACTCACGCACTTATATTCCCCATGTTGTTGGCCACTTAACTGAAAACAAAACCCAGGAATAAACAACAAACCGCAAACATAATAGAAATCTCAGTCGCTCGTTACGTTCGTGTTCCACTCTATTTCTCCTCCTCTCCCTATCACTTTTCTTATTTCCTTTCACTCTTAATTCTCTGCGTTTTAGCTTCCTCTCATACACATCTAAGCACACACAAACCCTCACACAAACAGAGGCAATACAATTCTATATATATATATATATATATACATATATATATATATACATATATATATATATATATATATATATATATATATATATATATATATATATATATATATATATATATATATATATATATATATATATATATATATATATATATATATATATATATATATATATATATATATATATATATACATATATATATATACATATATATATATACATATATATATATACATATATATATATACATATATATGCATATATGTATATGTATATATATATATATATATATATATATATATATATATATATATACATATGCATATATGTATATGTACATATATATATATATATATATATATATATATATATACTTGTATATATGCATATATATACAAATTTATACATATATATATATATATAAGGCTCTGTATATAACACAGAATAACAGATGTACATAAATGTATATGTGTGTGTGTGTATACATGAACATACACATATCATACATCGTACATCAGCACTCTCCATACATCATCACACTTTCTATGCCGTTATCGCCGTGGTAAATATGCCACAAGGAATGTTTTATGCTTATGTGTAAGAGTGCATACGTTTTCCTCCCTTTCTCCATCCATTTATTTAACTGCCATGCAAGCAATATTTTAAGACATTATTGCATTGGTCTGAATGTAACCCTCTGGCAGTTCTAGCTAATTGTCCAATTAACATGATGCCATTACGTCTTCCACTACGGAACCTTCTATAAATTATCTACACCGACATTTCACAAAGCTTTCATCATAATATTTCGTTTACCACTTTTGGTTTCTTCCGACACTCAACGATATAGGAGAGGAAGAATTACATTTCTTCATGAACGTTTTCAGAGCGACAAAGCCCGGTTGTTGAGAGGGAGGAGGATAAACTCTGAGAAGAAATGACCTGGTAATTTTTGCTCGTATCGGAGGGGACTTGATAAAAGATGCTTTACAACGGTGTCTCTGTAGCGTCGTTCATAATCCTTGAACTGAACCAATAAGGGTTTCGCTCCTCACTGGCACCTGAGATTACCGAAACTGTTCTAAGCACTTAAGCACACTTCTATTGAAGATCGTCACAGGATTTCTCGAATTCCTCGCTTTACAATATTTTATTTATGGTGGCAAGTACACTGCAATAAACACACTTGATTTCATCTAAATGTCGAAGTAGGAGATTGTCTGATAAAAGAATCTCAAATGAAATATTATGGCGACGACAGTTTACTGGAAATGGCTCTGAAGGAATTAATTAGTTTCCAGTATTTAGGTTACAGAGTATTAACTCTGTTAATCGCCATTTGAACAAATACACAGAAGTAGACATTTGCTTTAGATATTACGTTTTAGGATAAATATCGGTGTCGGTTGCGATGAGATTGGTTATGGTGTCCATGATGTTATAGATTGAGTTGTTCTACTATACAGCCATGGCCGACTTGGTTTCTGCCTATATCAGAACGAATTATTATTATTATTATTATTATTATTAATAATAATATCGTTATTATTGCCTTTGCACAGCTTCTAACGCTAGAGATGTACTACAGTGTCATCTGTTCACTACCAGTGAACTAAAGTAACACCTCTTATTTTTCGAGCACCTTCCGGAGTATTCGAGCGGTTCCAAGCAATGCTGTCTTCTGCAAGTGATCCACACTTATTGCAGCCCCTATTTGTTCCACGTACTTCCCGAGATTTTTGCTCAATATTCCCAAGGCTCCGACAATTATTGGTACTACAGCTACTGCTTATCCTCCCAAGCTAACCTGTCATATCTCTCGACTTTTCTTTCTTCCTTATCGCATACCTTGTTGTCAGCTGGGCATGCTATGTCAATGATCCAGCATAGTTTGTTTTCTTTCTCAATTAAGACTATGTCCGGCTTCCTATTCTCTATCTCATGGTCGCACTGAATCCTAAAATCCCATAGGATCTTTGCATTTCTATTTTCGACAATGCCTTCAGGTTTTTTTTTGTCATACCAATTTTTTTGCTCTGTCAAGTCCATACTTGTTTATTATTATTATTATTATTATTATTATTATTATTATTATTATTATTATTATTATTCAGGGACCGGATTTATAATTATTTCTACTATAGGCTCCAGGCCTGAAATTTGGGGTGGTGGGGGCTAGTCGATTCCATACACAACGGTGTTTCACTGGTACTAAATTTATCGAACCCGAAGAGATTACAGGGAAAATCGACCTCGGCGGATTTGAACTCAGAACGTAGCACCAGGCGAAATGCCGCTAAGCATTTCGTCTGTAGCGCTTAGGTTTCCGTAGGATCACCGCCTTAATAATAATACTCATAATAATAATAATAATAATAATAATAATTACTGTTATTTTTATTATTGTTGTTATTGTTTTAATCTAAATCTCATGCCTCCACAGTTTTAATCGCATATATATTTATAATAAAACAGTCTTTCTTAATCTAGCTACAAGGCCCGAAATTTTGGTAGAGGGAGACACTCGATTTGATCGACACCCGTACGCAGCTGGTGTTTACTTTATCGACCCCGAAAAAAATGAAAGGCAACGTATACCTCAATGGAATTTGAACTCACAAAAGTAAAGACAAACGAAATACAGCCAAGCATTTCGGCCAGCCTGCAGCCTTAATAATAATAATCATAATAATTATAATAATAATAATAATAATAATGATAATCATTATCATTATCATTGTTATCATTATTATTATTATTATTATTATTATTATTAGTATTATTATTATTATTGACGCCGTCGTCGTCGTTGTTGTTGATGTTTTAAACACAATCTCGTATCTCGGTAGTTTTAATCGCACATATATTTATAATCAAAAATTGTTGTTGTTGTCCTTACTGTTCTTATTGTCATTGTCGACTTTCTTTAGTCTTGCATTCTTTCTTTCTTAGAAACCGATTCCTTAATGTTTTGCTTGTTTATGCTACGTATTTTTATTGCTTTGTGGAATAGTTTTACTTATTTGAGTTTGTTGCCGTTTTTCCGTTTGATTGTTTGTTGTTGTTATTCTTGAAATTTCCAATTCATCAAATATCTCGAAGAGTCGAAATGCTAATCGGGTGTGAATAATCTTCCACTGAAGCAAAAGGAAAAGAGTATAAATCTCGCACAAATTATCAGAGATCTCTTTAAAGTAATTACAACATAGACAGACTTCTATAAATCAAGTTTTTGAAGAGAATAAAATACAAATGATTGAAAATAAATACAAATAAATGAAGGAATAACTAAAGAAATAGAGAAATAAATAAAGGCTACAGAGGAGGGACACTATTGTACCGTACATTCCTATTTATTTATTAATTTTTCGTTTCTGTTTATTCTTAGCAATATTATTCTTATTGTTTTTATCAATTAAAATGGCAAGAAAGGAGATATAATGAATCCTTTGTAGAAGTCAACGAAGGACGCCTCGATAGTGGAAATGTAAAGATAATAAAACAAAACAAATATTAATGAAGTATATTCTAAGAAAACACACACCCACGCACATACACATATATTTACATCTATCTATCCATCTCTCTATTATATCTGTATATATACAGAGAGACACAGAGAGAGAGGGAGACAGGCAGAGATAGATCGATAGATGGAGATATGGAAATGTGTGTGCGTGCGTGTGTGTGTGCATGAATAGACGCGAATATCGAACTTTGAGGATAAGTGACGTGAAGCAGAGTCTCATGTGGCACGCTAAACAATTTGGTATATATATATATATATATATATATATGTATATGTATTTATGTATGTCACATGTGTTTGTATATTGTTTTTATTGTCCTCTTAGTTAATTAATAACTAAAGAGGTAAATTGACATAATACAATATCTGCAAGCTGATGATTACGACATATTCTCCTCCATTTTCTTATTGCTCTCTCTCTCTCTCTATCTCTCTCTCTCTCTCTCTCTCTCTCTCTCTCTCTCTCTATATATATATATATATATATATATATATATATATATATATATATATACATACACACATATATATCACTTGTGTATGATCGCATTGAAGTGGAAGTTTTTTTCTTTTTTTTTTTTGTCAGCCACTGCAACCTGAAAATTAATTTCTATGTCGGGTGGGTTTGAACTGAAAACAGAATCGACGTAAATACATTCCAAACACAAACTTGTCCACATGCTTTACAAAAAAATCATAAGCATATTAGAAACGACTGACATTGGCACAAGGCCAGGAAATATGGGGGAATAGGTTTCATTGATTAACTGGACGTCAATACTTTATTATTGCGTAGTTATATTGTTGACCCCGGAAGCGTGAAAAGCGGTCTATCGATTTCCGTTGGATTTGAACTCAGAAAGTAAAATAAAATAATATGTCGATATATTTAATCTGGCTCTTTGCCAATTCCTTCTAAAATAATACCCATTCTAGAATAACGACATCAACAGCAACATCAACGAGAACAACAAGATCAACAAGAACAACAACAACTATAATGATGATGATATTAATCACGATGATGATGGCGGTGGTGGCGGTGGTGGCGGTGGTTGATGATACCGACGACGACGATGGCGACGACGACGACAATGTCAGTGATGATGATGATGATGATGATTAGTCATTGTCCGACAATTTTAAATCCAAGAACAAATTCGGTACCGTCCACCCCAAGAACTTGTCTGACAATATAACCGCCCACGCGAATCGATGATTGACGAGACTCGCCTTTACTGCATATGAGTTCATATCCCAATCACGCGACATTCTACACCACAATACATGTCGTTCGATGATCTAACAATTTTGTCATTCTGCTTCTAAGGCTCACATTTTTGAAGACACCCCAATATTGGTCTTGATATTTTATAGAAACGGAAGTTGGAAATTGTAAGTTCGCTTCGGTAGACATGGTTGACATTAAAGAAAGTCTGTAATGCCTTGCGCTTATTACACTCAGACAATTTGCTAACCGAATGACCGATCCCATCTTTGCAACCAACATCTCATTCTTACAAACATAGTGAACCAGAAATATTAACTTTAGCCAAAATATAATTAAAACTCCACCTATTTCTTGCTCGCATAATTATATCCAATTATTAGTAACTTATACGTGACACTCCGTCGGTTACGACACTTCGTCAGTTCCAGTTGACGTGAAATTAACGTGCTGAGCACTCCACAGACACGTACACCTTTAACGCAGTTCTTGGGAGTATTTAGCATGACACAAAGTGTGAGAAGGCTGGGTGAGAAAATCAAAGCGGAAACGCCTTTAATTATGGGGCGATCTGGTAGTATCGGTAGCACGCAGGACGAAATTCTTAGTTGTATTTCGTCCGTCTTTAAGTTCCGAGTTCAAATTCCAACGAGTTCGACCTTGCATTTTAGGCTTCGAGGCCGGCCAAATAAATACTAGTTGATTATCGCGATCGATCTAATCAATTTCCCTCTTGTAGAGAATCTGCTGACCTTGTGTAAAAATTGGAGACCAACTTTGAGTGTGAAAGCTATCACAAACGTAACGCGGTAAAGAGCGTAAATGAAAATAACTTCACACGTCGCTCTGCGGGAATATTATCCTCAGAGACCGCTGAACTTCCAGGCTACTTCAGATTCATTTCTGAACTATTATTCATTACAAAAATGAGAGAACGCTTTCGTTGACCTAATCACCGTTAAGTAACCTATTGACTAGACGGAAAACTAGAAAAATAATAATATCGTTTCACTATAATAACCATTTATCTTGCAGGACAGACGGTGTATATAATGGCAAGATTATATTTAACCAAGCAGCAGGAGGTGTGTATAATTAGAAGACATTATATAATTTAATTATGGCGTTGGTCAATATAAAAGTGAAACGGGTGAGAAACTAATGTCTCTTAATTACAGATATGTATATATTGATATGAAAATATCGATATGTCGAACGGTCGATACATACAAACTTACATACCTTCATTCATACATAAATACATTCACATACGTTCATACATATACACACACACACACATGCATACATACAAACGGATATACACGCATGCACACATACATATGCACAGATATACATGCATGCATATATATATATATATATCTACATAAGTAGATATGTGTGTGTGTGTATGTATGTATAAATATGTGTGTGTATATATATATATATATATATATATATATATATACAAACATATATATAGATATATATATATATACAAACATATATATATATATATATATACATATATATAATATATATCTACATAAGTAGATATGTGTGTGTATGTATGTATAAATATATTTGTGTATATATATATATATACATACAAACATATATATATATGTATATATATACATATATATACAAACATATATATATATATATGTATATATATATATATATATACAAACATATATATATATATATATAATATATATCTACATAAGTAGATATGTGTGTGTATGTATGTATAAATATATGTGTGTGTATATATATATATATATATATATATACAAACATATATATATATACAAACATATATATATATATACATATATGTGTATATATATATATATATATATGTATATATATATGTATATATATATATATATATATATATATATATATATATATACACACACATATATATAATATATATGTTTACGTAAATACCGACAGATATACGATAATGTTATCTCTCTCTCTGTATCTATCTATATATACACACAGACACACTCACACACAAATATACATCTTTCATCTTTTGTCTCTTGTTTCAGTCATTAGATAGGCTACCTGGCTTTATATATATATATAAGACGCTTACCGGAATTTCGTACACCTCTAAGTTCTAAGCTCAATTTCCACTGAGCTCAATTTCGCCGTTTCGATGTCTATGACACAGGTAGTTGAAAACTGGGATCGAAGTAATCATCTAGATCCCTTTCCCTAAACTTACCAACTTAAATTCTGCATTATTTTTAAAGGAATTTTGCATTTTGCCTGAATGCTGACATGTAAGGAATTTATTTATTATTAAATATAATAACATAAATTATTTACGAGTTTTTCATGTTAAGAAACAATTTGTCGTGTTATTTGAATTTCGTTATTGTTAAACAAAATTTTATGAAGTGAAATAATTTGGCAACCGTACAGTTTACAGATACTGCTTTGTACTGGGTGGATGTTGATTTAAATTATTGCTAATTAATATCACTCATTGAGAGATTTAGGAACAATAATATTTCTGTTTGTTAGATCAGTCATTGTGGTGTCACTTAGAAAATGATATATATTTTCGAATAGGTGTTTAACAGCGCCATCTCAGTCAAATTGTTATTCTGTGCCGACGAAGGGAAATAACCTTGACACCGTACGGTCCACATATATTGCTTTGTGTTGTGTGGGGTTGCTAAGCTCCCCTCTTCGAACATATAAGAAGATACTTTACCAACTGCTGCGAATTTGAGGTAATTTCTCTTTCTGCAAACAAAGATAGTTCCACAGTTGCATTTTATGATTGCTAATCATTAAAGATATAGATGACTGAAGTTGGTGAAAGACAAATTAAGTGCCAGTTGCGTACTGGCGTCGATATATTCCACTGGGCCCCTCCACCAAAAGGTTTCAGGTCTTCTAACTAAAGTAGAAACCGAAACCAGGCTTCTTACCACACAGCCGCAACTGCGACCATACCTCGTAGCTTCCGGATAATTTCGAATCCTAGTATTCAGATATATTGTTTATTTTCCTTCTTAGAGAGGTTTTATTATATTTTAAATTAAGTCATAATTTAAACTTCAACTTTAGCGAAGAGTATCGTTATATTTAATTCTACATGAGAAAAACAGGAAAGACAGGACCAGTTTCTAGTTAAATCAGTCTAAACATCAACATGATGTTTAAAGGATCGATCTATCTCTGATGCATGAAAGGATGGGTTCATGATTGATAAGAAATACCAAACGTCCAGAATGCAAATAGAATTTCACGATAGTTATTCTTCTCTCACTAACTGTCATCTGATGTATCTGTACAATTTAAAATACTCATAGTTGCTTCCGTAAGAGAAACTTCCGTTTCCTCGTCCCTAAATACTACAATATCAACGAACAACTTACACTCACCAGCTTCACCTGTCTTTCTTCCATGCATATCTCACCCTCTTTCTTTCTGTGTCTTACACCTCACTCTTTCTCGACCTCCCTCTCAATTTGACACACACACCCTCACAATTTCTCTTCCTCCCTCTCTCTCTCTCTCTCATTCTCAACCACTTTCCATTTTATTCCTACCACTGTTTCAAATTATCTAAATCACTATAATCCAGGTTCGTCTTGTGCGCATACGCCATATTATATCCGCAATATTTTATGGTCTTGTATCTTCCTCAGACCATTTTGGAAAATGTATAAAAAAAAAGAAAAATACTAAAAATAATAATAAAAATAATAATAACGAAGGTTTGAGGTATTATATCTAATTTCTTTGATATCACAACTATTTTATTGAGAATAGCAATATAATCAACAAACCACACATATACACATGTATATTCCAAATAATTTCTATCTTTCATTCTCTGTTTACATATATATATATATATATATATATATATATATATATATATATATATATATATACACACACATATACATATATAATATGTGTGTGTCCAAAATAAATGCATACATAATTATATGTAAACATGGCAAAAGTAAAATATATATAACACAAGCCAATACATATGCGAACGTAATTACAAAACTAAACGATAAAATGAAAGGTAAAAACGAAAGAAAAAAGAAAATCATAGAATAAAATGGAATACATACGAAGGGGAAAATATATGCGCAGCATTGAACTATTCAAATACATTTCTAGTACAATGTAAAAACGTCTTTCATTTTAACCATGTTCGTTTTCTTATTTTACAGCTTTCACATGCACACACATACACACACATACATACACACACACACACACGCTCACACATTCGCACTCACAAATACATACATACATTCGTAGATAAGTGGCACATATATATATGTATATAAATATGCATACATATACATTAATGGATTTTTTTTTTATTTTACAACTTACAGATGCAAACGCACAGGCATCGAAATACGCATACAAACACACACACACACACATGTATTTACGTACACAAACATTACACACATCTCTATATTACACACACACACGCATGTGTATATAATTACATATACATGTATATATATGTATATATATGCATGTTATCACGTATTTAAATATATATGTATATATGTACAGATATATATACACATATATAAATAATATACGTATTATAGGTATATGTATGTACATATATACTAGTACACATATACACTAACAAACATTAACACACACGCATGTGTATATAATTACACATATATGTATATAGATATACACAGACATATATATATGTATATAATTATGTGTGTAAATATATGTAGACATATATATACAGACACATATGTATATATAATATATACGTATCGTAGGAATATATGTGTACATAGATATTCATCCTCAAACATACACACACATCCACATGTACGGACACACACATATGTATGCATGAATATAGTATATGCATGCATAAATAGGTGTGTGCTGTACATGTTTTCCTGCGCATGAATATAGATATAATTTGTTTATATTCACTTGTTTATGTGTTCGTTTAAGCCTACCTTTCTAAGTTAACCAATATTTATGGACATAATTAACCATTAGTATATCCCATTGATAGAACCACAGAATATGTTTGTGTATTTGTGCGATCTGTAAGTTTATCAACATATGTGTACCTGTCTGAATTCAAACGGTTTCTAAGATTAAAAGTAAAAGCATGTGTGTATGTGAGTGTAGAGGGTTGCACTTCACTGTATAAATGTATCTATAATATATATATATTTCTATGTAAACTTGCGTACATGTATGTCTCTATATATATTGTATGTGTTTTTTAGTGCTTCGTTTGTGGATGAAGTTGTATTTATAACGCTCCATCATACGCAGCATGAAAACTAAATCACTATAAAAGATTAAAGGATATACAAATTATATATATATTTATGTGTATGTGTATATATATATATATATATATATATATATATATATATATACATTCGTATAAGTAATTATATATTTTCCCGTACATGTTCACATACACACAAACACACACACATATCCATATATATATATATATATATATATATATATATATATATATAGACGTATATATATTTATGTATATATATATATATATATATATATATATATATATATAGACGTATATATATTTATGTATATATATATATATATATATATATATATATATATATATATATATATATTATACTTATATACACATTTACTTTCTATGTATAAACTAAATACGCACGTTTATATATGATTGTGTGCAAATACGTTAGCAAGTAATGTTTGTAACTAGGAATTACATGTTTTACTATAAAAACTAAAATATCCTCATTGATGTGAACACTTTGATATGCTTTTGCCATAATTACATAATTTTTTCCTTTCACTTTGAGCTCATGTGATGTGAATACAGTGAATATGTTTTTCTCTTTCATGCTCAATCTTAATCCGTTGCCTTAATATATTCATTAATGCCATGTAATAAAGTCTACATGCCCTAGATATTTATTTATATTTATGGCTACATGTGTAGTTGTGTTACAATATACATAAAAATATGTGCGTGTGTATGTGTGTGTATCTGTTTGTGTTTATGTATGTAGACAGATTTCTAATGTGGTCTTAATTAGATTCGCGACACACATGCTACTATAGATAGATATATACACTCAGATACATACATACACACTGAACTATTGTCACACATCCATACGTATACATCTGCAAAAATACCTACACAATTCTCTCTCACTGTTTCTCTTTCTCTTTCTCTTTATATACACACACATACACATTTATATGAGTATATATGTATGCATGCATATGTATATATGTTGCATGTGTGCATATGTGTCCCTGCGCACGTGTGTGTGAACGTGTGTATCTCTCTTCTATTGATAAATGTATTTAATCTAGGCTGTTGTGTCTTGTATATAATTTTATGAGGCCCCTGTTTTATTTCTGTTACATGAACCACCGAGAAATCATCTTATTGCTCCTACGGCAACTTAACACTATCGCATAATACACCAATAAAGAACCAAACCAAACGGTGACAAAATATAAGCTCCCCCATATTGCAACAGTTCCCCAAACAAGAATTAATTTCTATTATAATCTGCAATAAAAATGTATGACGACTTACAAAGGTGAAAATTATATGCTGTGTGCCTCCGTATCCACAAACATTTCAAAGAGCTCTCTGTCCCTGCTATGAGCGCCTTTCTCCACTCATAATGATTCCTATAAAATATTTATTAGATATTCATTGATAATGCGAACGAGTTATATGTACTCTGCTATTATAGGCTCACAAATCTTGAAACACGATTAAAATATCTCAAACATACTGTTACCACATGAATGTAAACGCATAACTGCGATATTTATTTTAACAGAAAATTCCTATTAAATAACTAGAGTATAAACGTAAACTATACCCGCTGCCTCAAATGTATAGACTGTTGAATAGAAACATATTTAAAACCTGAAACAGATAATATATCCATTCTTTCAAAGATAATTATAATAGCAACATCAAACTGAATTTGATTTCAAAATGAAGAGAGTAACTCAAAGGCAGTGGAGGGACAAAGGGACTCGCTATAAAATTGTGTAGCTTCATGAAAACAAAACGGCGACATAGCAATAAATGTGATTTGACTCTGAAATATGTAAACTATTAAGTCCACCTAATAATACACTGTGCGGTAATATATTCGTCAGTTAAAAGAAAATCGTGTCTTGTGAAAGTTGCGCGAAAAAATGCCTGTGTTCCTGCTTTTAAAAGAACATATTGTGAATTAGTTGGATCTTTTTATCTGCAGCTACCTCAGGTGAGTTTGCTATGATTTTGTCTGAAGTCCACAACATAATTCCGCGTCATGACTATTGGATTGCTTTTCAACAACCTGGAAATGAATTCTGATTTTTCACACTCTGTGTTTGAGGAAGTCGTCTTGGTGCAATAAAGAACTCCAGTTTCCTTCACAGAAACAAATTTCGTTGCCATAGTTATTGTTATAAGTGTGTATCTGGTTTAGATACTGGCAGATATATATGACATTCTAGGAACCATATTTAATGAATATGTCACATGAATAATAAGCCCCCATCCTAGATACGTTTCTGCAGGTATGTTTCATACAGCTTCAAACTATTTTTTAAATTGTCCCAAGGTGTACATTCACATCCCGTAATTTGTGAATTTCTAATGTAAGTTTTTTCTTCTGGTTTCAATGATCGTCACGTTATTAAAATAGATGCCAAATCATTCGATATACTGAAAGAATTATTCTTGCCGAGGGAATGGTGAATGCAGTGCATCATCTTTGCATTTAATTTACTCTGAAATATTACACCTATCACAGCTACAGGAATTTGCATCACTGTAAGTAGTTTCCTTACCCAGTTCCAGTTTAATACCGATGGCAATTCCATAGGGTGAGTGTATATACGTTCCATGCATTGCCATAGTTTTTCACTTGTCATATGTGGCATCCTTTTCTGAAATGCTAGAAATTCAATACCACTCCTATATCCTTCAGTTTATGCTATAAGTTGCTATTGCTGTTATAGGTGATCATCTTCCTTGGCAATATGAGACCAAATTGTTAGAATCCTAGAATTTAGAAAAGTATGTAGTGAAGAGTGAATTTGTGTGTTCATATATGGAACACATTTGATAGAAAAAGAGCAGACGTCAAGAGGACGAATCAAGCGCAATAAACGCCGCACAATAATCCTTTCTACTATAGTCAACCTCAGTACTCAACTGGTATTTATCTTACCTACGCCTGAAATGATAAAAGGCAAAGTGTACCTAGGTGGAATTTGAACTCATAACATGAAGACAGAGAAAACACCGCTAGCATTTAGCGCAGCTTGCTAACGATTCTGCCAGCTCGACGCGCATTAATATGACATACCAACCGACTAGCACTTCCTCGCCCCCCAATAGCGTACCCTTGTGATAAATGTCCCCGCCACTTCTCTACCATCCACGGCCTGAACAGCCCCCTCAGATACCGCCACCCTTAGCACCCATCACGATAATGAGGTTCACTCACTAGCTACAGATCGGATATTCAGATACTAATCAACGCCGAGCATTAGATCGATCGCCATTTGGAAAGGACCTGCCAGTATCACCATATCAAAGAGAACTACGAACAGACATACTGCAAAAAAAAATATTCTAGATGGGATTAGTATCAAATTAAGAAATAACTTACCATATACCATGTCAAAATGAATTTGTTGCAACACAAAAGTTAGATAACATATATGATCTGAGTGAATTCTGAGGGAAAAGTTAAGCATACGTCGATTTAAAAATGCGTTGGCTCCAGATTCATACAGACAGAAATACGTTGGAATAAAAATAATCGATGCAACTCGTAAATAATTTTATTCTACAATATGTTGAGCATGGATCATTTGTTAGGGGCATTCATACCAAATTTGTGTGGGTTGTTTTCCTAGCAAGAAACTATAGGGACGATGAAATCAGAAGATAAAGGCAGAATAAGAGTGTAAGATAAGCGGTATACCCTCGTCCGAGTGATAGCAATTTATTCTCAATGTATGTATTTGTGTCTGTGTGCGTGTGTGTGTGTGTGTGTGTGTGTGTGTGTGTCTGTGTGTGAGTGAGTGTGCGCACGCGTGTGGATAACACATCGTTGTGATATGATTGTTATACGCACACACGCACTTGCGCGCAAATATACGAACATATCTACAAACATACGCACATACATTTCGTATTTTGTTAATCATTGTATAATTTTGGATATATTACTAACATAACGTCCTTGCTGGCAAAAACCATGAGTGCCATTGGAGTGGGGGGTAGCTACTTCGATAAGAATGTGTGGTTGCGCACACATACACACGTACACACGTATATATATATATATATATATATATATATATATATATATATATATATATATATATGTATGTGTGTGTGTGTGTGTGTGTGTGTGTGTGTGTGTGTGTATGCATGGGTCGTATGCGTGTTTGCTTCAATGAATCCAGTCATAGGCATCTATATATAAATACGTGAAAACACTTGTGGCTATAAATTATTATCATAATAATTATTTTAATCATTATTATTATCATCGTTATTATTATTATTATTATTATTATTATTATTATTATTATTAGAAACAATCATAACAATGATGATAAGAAACCTACTACTGCTATTATACTACTACTACTACTACTACTACTAACAATAGTAATAATAATAATAAAAATACAATGATAATAATAATAATAATAATAATAATAATAATAATGACGATCATAATAATAACAACAACATTAATAATAACAACAATAATAGTGCAATTTTCTAAATAAGTATAGAATGTTGA
This sequence comes from Octopus bimaculoides, assembly GCF_046866305.1. Lineage (NCBI taxonomy): Eukaryota > Metazoa > Mollusca > Cephalopoda > Octopoda > Octopodidae > Octopus > Octopus bimaculoides. The sequence goes on along the minus strand of NC_142950.1, from coordinate 1,642,170 downwards.
TGCAGCAATTTCTCTCGCATTCTACTTATT
>NC_142950.1:1604108-1641640 GCF_046866305.1 Octopus bimaculoides | reverse complement strand
GTATATGTCCATGTCTCCCCCACTATCATTCTCTCTCTCTACAGACGCACAGACACGTGTATATATATTTATACGTGTGCATGTGCGTTATATACATATATATACATATATGCTGTAGGTATGTATATATAAATATCTTTGTGTTTGTGTCTATGTATTGACATTAATATGCATACATAAATATGCGAACCTGTGTTACATACCTGTATGTTAATATGTGTAGGTATAAACCTACATTTATGCAATACCTACACACACACACACACACACACACACACACACACACACACACACACACACACACACACACGCAATCTCATTTATAATACACTCAATGCACAGAACCGGCAATAAATGCATCCAGCGATTAGATAAAACGTAACACTTCTGTCTACCATATCGCATTTCCTTGAACACACTCTCCTCCTCACCAGCCTCACGGCCTCATTCATCATAGCCTTCGAGAACCAAGTGTACTTAACATGTTCCATTTACTTAAACTTCATATATAAGTCATCTTGAAGCGCCATGCAGGTTTGGGATAAATTAATGATGCTTTTCGGTATTAAACCATAACTTCTCGCTTTAAAGCAAACGACAATGGCTAATTCTAGGTTTGCTTATCATTTCCCCCTTTTCCTTCCCATATATAGATACTTATTTCAATATACACACACACACATATATGTGTGTAAATGTGTATATAAGTATATAAATATGTGTACATGAATTTAGATGGAACACACGTATGTATGTATACATACATATACATACATATATATATTAAATATGTGTGTGTATAAATATATGTACGTGTATATATATATATATATATATATATATATATATTTATATATGTGTATGTATATATATATATATATATATATATATATATATATATATATTTATATATGTGTATGTATATATATATATATATATATATATATATATATATTTATATATGTGTATGTATATATATAAATATATATATATATATATATTTATATATGTGTATGTATATATATAAATATATATATATATATATATATATATATATATATATATATATATATATATATATACATATATATACAAACGCACACACACACACACACACAGATACATATATATCTATATAGAGAGAGAGAGATTTGTTTTTAACTCTTTTTAAATCCCTAAATAGTATGAACCTGTTGCGTATAATGAATTCATATTTCATATATTGCATAATAGATACATTCCCTTATAGGAATTCTTTCGCCATTTTCTTTATTATTCCTCCGCGTATATTTGTTCTCCGCACTTCCTGCTTATTTCTTACTTCATGTTTTTCGTTCGAACCTCATTGTCCGCCAATTTTGACAACACTCATGTATGCCAATCTATATGTATATCAAAGTATGTATACTTCTGTCTATCTTACTCTAGCTCTTTGCGCTTATCCCTCTTTCTCTATCTCCTTCTCTCTCTCTCTATCTCCTTCTCTCTCTCTCTATCTCCTTCTCTCTCTCTATCTCCTTCTCTCTCTCTCTTTCTCTCTCTCTCTCTCTCTCTCTCTCTTTATACATGTGCGTGTGTGTGTGCGTACGTATATATGTATATATATACACACACATAAACATGAATATTTATCTATATATTCATATAAGCTTACAGGTGTGTCTATGTATATATACCTATATGTACATATATATATAGATGTGTATATGTGTGTGAGAGAGAGACAGAATGTATACACATCTCTCTCTTTCTTTTCTCTGTCACTCTCTCTTTCTCTCTCTATATATACATACACACATACATCTACATATACATGAATTATCATAGGCCTTTAACGAAACAATTTTTCACTTCAAAAGAATACGTACTTCACTAATGTTTTGCACCTGCACATTGAATATGGTTAAAGCTACACATGGCACGACTCTTTATTTCCCCTTCGTCTTCTCCTGCCTCTTCTTCTTCTTCTTCTTCTTCTTCTTCTTCTTCTTCCATGCATTTCTCCATTACTACTACTACTACTACTACTACTACTACTACTACTACTACTACTACTACGACTAGTAATAGTAGTAGTAGTGGTGGTGGTAGTAGCAGTGGTTGCAATACCAAGAAAACAAGAAATGTTTCTGCATACCTTGCATCACAAATCCATACGTTATAGTGTGCTTCACCTGAAGCAAGAGATAGAAAATCGGAGATGATTGAGGGTGATACACGTCTACCTCAGGATATACTTATATATATACATATATATATATATATATATATATATATATATATATATATATATATATATATATATATATATATATATATGAGAATGCATGTCTGTGTGTCTGTGTGAATCCCTAAAACTCCAGAACTACACAGCCAATTTCATTCAAATTTTGCACATGCCTTACTTAGGGTCCCGGTTGAGTTTTAGCCAAAAACATTTTAAATTTCTTTCATAGTTCGAACCCACAGCAACATATCTCCTCCACTATTTAAGTATTACGTGTCAAAAGTGAAACAAAAGTGTGTTCCACTGGATGCCTCTGTGTGTGTGTGAGTGTGAGTGTGTGAGTGTGTGTGTGTGCGTGCGTCCGTATTGACATTAATACGTATATAGAAATATGCGAACATCCCGCTCGTGAAATTAACGTGCAGGTGGCTGAGCACTTCACAGAATACCGTAACATAGAGGCAGATCTCAGCGAGATTCTGCGGGATACAGAATGCGACAAGGCTGGCCCCTTTTAATTACAGCTACAACTCATTTTGCCAGTTGTGTTCCTCAAGGACATAACGCACCGTTGGGGATCGAACTCACAACGTTAAGATTTTCAGCCGAAGAACTTAATCACTAAATCACGCGCCTATACTAACAGACAATCCCAGAAGCACATAGAGGACCTGACACATTAGTGCAACCATGTTACACATTACCATCTAAAGCTAAAAGTTCTATTAAGCAGTGCTAGTAGATATTGGCCCTTCCGTGCTTGATTTAGGAAAACTCCGAGAATATAACTCATCGTTGATCACAACATGTCCTTTTACTCCAGGGATCGAACACGCGTCTTTATTGAAAGATTAATTCTGAAAATAAATTTCTGATTAAATAAAAGACGAAATGCAACATTTAGAATATTTTTGATCACGCGGCTTTTACTCGGTGCCGCGCAACAATTGATATACCACGAGCAATAACGTAATGTCAATAACCTCACGATTCGCTCAATGAAATTAATAAGACTTCAAATACTTTGGGTCCATAGATGCTGCGTTGCTTTATAGAAAGGCAAGAAAAGAGATATCTGCAAATTGAAATGGAGTGTTATTGCAGCAAGCATTTACATTCAGGCTCAATACAGATTATTTTGCCGTGTTTGTTAATTCTAATATTCTGTTGCAAGAAACCGGGACTTAGCATTCTGCTCCCAAAAGGATACAATGAAGTCTAAGGAAAGAATCCAGTTAGTTCTAATAAACAGGATGATAAATAACTCGTAAAGACATCCTGTGTAACACACAGCATAGTCGTTGATGGATAGGGTTGATCATAGGCAAAAGTAAAGTTCCGCTATTGATGACAACAGAATTAAACTACATACACAACAAATGAACCGGTTTACGTGAAAGCATATTAATAAATTCCAATAGCCCACGTTATAAGATTCGCTGCCATATGGTTTGGGAGATACATCCAGAATCATAGAAGACGGCGCATTTTATAGAAAAATAAGCTGTTTACCAATTGGGTAAGTTGCATTGATGTAAGCAATAATAAAATACAGGAAGTCTTCGGGATCTAATGGTTTCCGCTATGTGGAAAATAAAGTGTGATTTACCTAAACATTTGAACTTATGAGCAAAATGAATGAAAGGATCGTAACTTAAGCATAACCAACAGTAAAATTAACAGTATTTTAGGTACATACGTACCTATCAATGAATGTGTATATGTGTCCACGTTTGTGTGTATGTATGTATGTATGTATGTATGCACGTAAGTATGCATCTATGAATGTATGTCAATATTTGTATGTATCAATATCTGTTTCTACATCTATATATTTTACATAGTTGTTATACCTGACAAAAGCCTTGGTGAATATCTATATAAAAATATATATATATATATATATATATATATATATATATATATATATATATATATATACACGCTGTAACAAACAGAGAGCAACAGAGAGTGAGAGTAAGTCAAAGAGAGAGCTTTATATTCGTATATAAATATTCAGATATAATTTTCAGACGTCGAATATCTGGGCAATTTGTGTGTATATATGTATGTATGTATTTACGTACGTATATATGTATGCATGCATGTAAATATATATAGATACAAATACTCTCACACACACATATATATCCATACATACATATACTTAGTTTGATAGATAGATAGATAGATAGATAGATAGACAGAATATGCAATCAGAGAGAATTAGATGAATATGAACGAGAAGATACTTTGCTGTGAGGGAAGAAAACTCCTACGAAGACGAATAAGGTTTGGTCGCCTCAAGCCAATTTCACTCACTAGAGATGATAGAAAAACACCCTTCTTCCTCAGTCTCTGCCTGCCTCACAGCTTCAAATTAGCGTTTGTATGTGAATATCTATCTATCTATCTATCTATCTATCTATCTATCTATCTATCTATCTATCTATCTATCTATCTATCTATCTATTCTTCAATTTATCAGTCTGTTTGTCTATATGTCTGTCTATGTGTGTGTGTGTGTGTAAATATATGTCTATATATATGTATGTATTTATATATAAATGTTCGAAATACGAGATTAGCAAACCAGTCAACAACTGATGAAGGGTCGTTCTTTATGTGTTTGTCTTGTGTCCCATTTGTATCTTCTGTGATTCGAAAAAATAATTCATATTCAATGTAATCTGTTGTTTCCGGCAAATATGATATATATATATAAATATGAATATAAATATCTACATATATATATATATATATATATATATATATATATATATATATATATATATATATATATATATATATATATATATGGATAGATGCATGGCTCAGAAGGTAGGCAGGTAGGTAGGTAGGTACGTAAGAATGTAGGTAGTTGGGGAGACTGGTAGCTAGGTACGTAGCCAGGTAGGTAGAAAGATAGATAGAGAGATAGATAGATATACATGCGTGAATAATGTTTTCATACGTTCACATATCTAGTATATCTTCGCAGGCACATATATCAGTAAAGATGTGTGAGTATACTGCCTGCAGTATGGAGACTTTTGATTTATACGAGCGTGCATGAGATGCAGTGTGAGTTATGAAGTCACTGAGCAGAGAATTGGCTTCTGACACACAAGTCGTGACATTTCAACTGAGGCAAATGTGCATCTGAAAATGTAACGGTGCACAACAATGAAAAAACAAAAGACAGAAAAAAAAAAGAAATCAGGATTTGTATGGAAATCCTCTGTGGGTGACCGACCAGTTCTAAATATCATTCAAATGTCCCGAAAATCACGCCCTGGAGATTTTTAAAACGAATATGCATGAATATATATATATATATATATATATATATATATATATATATATATATATATATATGAGTGTGTATAGTCACTTATATGCATTTGTAGATATATGTATATATACAAAAATATATATATATTATTGTTATTATTATTAATAATAATAATGGTACTAATAATGAAAATAATAATGATAATAAAATAAGTTGAACGGAGTGTGCATGAATGGTAATGCAAGTGTGTATGCATCGAAACCAGCAGCATAATTCTTACTTCTATAATGTGCCCCTTCCTAAATCAATTATCCATTATTGGCCTTCTCCTCGGAATTGAACGCTCTAATGCTTATCGATCCCAAACCATTCTCTTTATTATCGATTCTATTAGCATTCACTATCTTAGCCTACTTTGCTGCCACCGAGTATAGAAATCTTCAAGGAGGACAACACATGTTCCAAACTTAAAGATACGCGCACTTTCACACATACAGACAACATATATACACACACACACACACACATATATATATATATATATATATATATATATATATATATATATATATGAAGAGAGAGAAAGAGAGAATGTGCGTGTGTGTATACACATATATAAAGACTTTGCATCTCTATATATGTGTGTATATATTCACTCACATACACATTTTCACATCTATAATATATATATATATATATATATATATATATATATATATATATACAAAGACAAGGAATCTAATATATGCATATACATTTATGAATATACCTGTATATATGCATAGTGTTGCAATTTGAAATGACATATATACACCTACATATAAACACATATATATGTATATATGAATGTATGCGTGTTAATGTGTCTTACTGTGTATGTGTGACTCTGCGTGTGTGTGCATGTGAACAGTGGTTACTGGGAGGTGCACGTTCAAAAATTTCGTTATAATATTTGAATACGCAGAACTGGGCGATCAGCAAGAAAAGGTGTATCATCTTCTGGTTAAAAACACACTTCACACTTCATATGCTCTGCTAAATACATTAATAAAAAAGGTGAAGAGTGGAAGCAATTTCCTTCCTATCTTATAATATCCGCCGCTGTACTTCACACGTGTCTTCTTACCTATAAATATAATTCTAAAAGCAAAACTAAAAGTCATACTTATACGTACTTATTCAATATCGGAGCTTTTTTTTTTTTTTTCATTCACACATTATAATATGCCGTTTTCAACAGGATTTCACTCTGCTTCTTGTGTCGTGTATCATACTTACCTTGAGAATATCTATCTACTTAGCTATTTTCTCATTCGTATTTATCTGATACACGTACACACACACACACACACACACACACACACACACCTATAACATACATGTGTCTGGTACTCTTGTTTTGTTAAATGCATTTATTTCTCGCTCATTTTGCCTTCATACACTCAATCGCAGATCCACATCTACGTGTGTACAGACGCACATCCCATGGTATATGCTTCTTTCTATTCAGGCATATATATATATATATGTTTATCGTTAGCGAATTCAAACCCACCAGACTGCAGTATTTTGATCCAGTTAAGATGTCTATCTACTTACCTATTACATCGTGTCATGTAGCAGTTAATGTTTGCACTACTTTACACTATACACGGATCCGCTTGTATACGATGAAACAAAACACTTGTAGATTACTTCCAAGTGCAGACAAAGGTACACACACACACACACACACACACATATATATATATATGCGTATATGTATACGCACACACAAACACACACGTATATATATATATATATATATATATATATATATATATATATATATATATATATACATACATATATATATATAGACGCACACACATATATATATATATATATATATATATATATATATATATATATATATATATATAAATAACTGAAAATGTCAACGTGCTTCCACGATAAATTGATCAATGGATAGATATATAATTAGAGATATTAATATACTGGTACATACACTCTGGTATGTAAATATTGTAAATATATACTCGTAATTAATTTCGTTATCAATTTTTTTGATACATAAGGTCACCATTAGTGCGTTTTTGCGTAAAACTCTACGTGTTGAGAAATTGGAGTTTAAACCACGGTGACTCTTGCAGTAGTTCCTCCTACGTCTCCATGTCCAGGACAATTGCTGTAAATTCGTCTAGAATAGCATTTGGTTTCTTCACATTTCCACTCCTGCGCCTATACACGACTAAATACAAAATATTACACAGGTATGAGTGAGGTTCAGATTTCCAAATGCATTGGCTTGGAATATATGCGTATATATATACACTCATAAAGCTAAAACGTCTCTGCTGATGTCATGAAATTGTAACGAAGGAGAATTAGATCTTGTTAAGAACAGGACCTTCCTCCATTGCCACGATATAAAAAAAAAGTGGAAGAAAAGGAAGCTATACATTCATACGCGCCTTGACACCGGATTTTCGCATAATCTTTATCTACGAACGATTTCGCTCAGAATGAAGTGGCTAAATTCTGAGTCACCCACCCTCCCCACAAGAAAGTGCAGTTCATATTTAGCTGAGCAATACGTGCAGGTTGTAAAGAGAACTTCTGAGGCCCGCTGCTCGCGTTCGCGGTGTTTTTTTTCTTTAGATTTATACAAAATTGCTGTTCGAAATCTTCAGTGACTCCATCGTTTATCGATTTGCAATTTCTCAGAATTCTTCACGAACCTGCTTATTTATTCTATTGTAGAGAAAAGAATCGCTAAACATATCGACGTTCCCATTTAAAACTTTTGTTATAAAAAGCCGAGTGCACTCACTAAACGGCGTTTTGTACAAATTAAGTAAAATGGAAGACATTGTACAAATGCAGGAATCATAAAAGTTTACAAAAAGTCGTATGTATAGTATTTAGTGAAAGCTAAGATACTGTATATATACTATTATTCATCTCTATGCCGTATTGGTCCATTTCTTCATATCTATCGGGTAGGTGACCTTTACAACAGTGCATGCATTTCGTTCAATACCCTTGGGAAGAGAATGCTTAACTATGAGGTTCTTTTAAGTCTACAGCCAACGCTCTGTCTACTTCTTCTCAACAGTGTATATTCTGCTATTCTTTCATTCATTGCTTTATCCCTCAATTCATTTATTCATTTATTCATTCATTCATCTTGCGTTCAAAGTATGGATTCCATACGGTTCTCTCTTGTACTACGGGTGTAAGTTGTTACAATGAGACAAAGTACCACTGCAGGTAGTCTTCCATATAGTTTCTCATCAATATAGAATTCTTTTCGACTTTTGTGCATGCATTTATAAATGTATGTACGTATCACTCTCTCATCCTCTCTCTATATATCTCTCTTTCTTTCTATCTCTCTCTCTCTCTCTCTCTCTCTCTCTCTCTTATCTATTTATAGATATATATATATATATATATATATATATATATATATATATATAGTACACATACACACATTCATAGATATACGCAGTAAACACACATACACTTATATATATTTATATACACACACATATATATATTTACATATAAGTAATGGTATTCATATATGTATATGTGCGTGTGTGTTTATACATGCATGTACATATATATATGTATATTATATGTATACGTATATACGTGTGTATATATATATATATATATATATATATATATATATATATATATATACAGAATCGCTACCACGCGGGGCATGTTTTTTCATCCTTTCGGGCTTGATACAAGTAACAACTGACAGCTAGGCTCGATATAATTATCCCTCACCTAGAAAGTTGCTGGCCTTCAGCCGATATTTGAAACCAATCTTAAGGAAGGCAATATGTAAGATTGCGTAATGTAATCGAATAACTTACACGAGGTTTTCATCGAAAACTTTGCAGATTGATGGGGTGTGTGATCTTGTATATTTCTGTTACACAAATTGCATTGAGTATGGCAGAAAAGAGATAGTGATAGAGTGTGAAGCAATAGGATAGGTTTAATAGAAAGACAGATAGACTGCTAGATGGATAAATAGATAGATAGATAGATAGATAGATAGATAGACAGTCGTTGAGAAGAGGCTGGTGTTTCTAACATATTCAGACACATACAAGCACACTCATATATACGCAGACATGCAGTGTGATACATATATACATACATACATACACACAATCACACATACACACCTACACGGAATCACACGCACTCATGCATACTCGTAACTGTATACATATATATTCATATAAAGTGGAGACGAGAGACAAAAATGTAGTAATCCCAGAGCAACGTAGGCTCAATGAAAACAACGACAACAGCAAGAATAACAATAATAGAGACAACAGTGCGAACAGTCAGCGGCATATACACGAGAAAGTAAACAGTGAACGGGTCGCTGCGACCGTTCTATGATATCAAGTTCAAGTACCTCCCGTCAGGCAGGCGTTCGCTTCGGATGTTCATAAACAGGTTTGTAATCCCGAGGCAGCGCCAGGTCAACGACCGCGCACCCACGAACATACACCCGCGCGCACATATCCGACCACTCGCCTACTTACACACACACATACACACACACACACACACACACACACACACACTACCGGATCTACAGTTACAACTGTCTACAAACAGAAATACACACATACACATACACTCACTGATATGCACAGACACAAACTCCGATGCATCCACACTCGCGTACAAACACCAGGCTTGTGTGCAATTAAATCCGCCTTCCCCCAAGCTACATGGTAACCAGGCCGTTGCATGTCACTAGCAATGTACTCACGATTTTGCACCAGCCGACCTCTGGATGGATTTTCGTGATCGCTTCTGTGTTTGTTTCCAATGATCCAATATTAAATCCTCCAAGTGCATTACGTAAATCGATATAACATTATATGCAAACAGATGCACTCTGTCCATTTCTGCTCGATATACACGGTCTCGCATTTAGCAGGATTGTCAGGTGCAGGCGTGGCTGGGTGGTAAGAATGCTGCGTCCCAACCGCCTGGTTACAGGTTCAGTCTCACTACCAAACATCTTGGGCAAGTATTTTCTCCTATGCCTTCGGGTTCTGCAAAGCCTTACAAGTACATTTGGTAGACGGTAACTGAAAGAAGCCCGTAGTATATAATTTTTTTTGTTTCAGACATTTCATGCTGGAGCACTGCTAGCATTTATTCTTTGTAAGCCTAATATCTATTCTATCGGCCTTTTTTGCCGAACCGCTAAGTTACAGGGACATAAACATACGAACAACGGTTGTTCAGCGATTGTGGGGTGACAAACAAAGACACACACACACACACACACACACACACACACACACACACACACACACATATATATATATATATATATAATTAATCAAACAGCATACTAAGTATGTCTACCTGCTTGAAATAAAAGTCAAAACTCGTTCTCGTGCAGTGAAGAAAGCACTGGCACTGTTCAACTTCATGGAAACACTTCTGTGAACAACAAATTGGTTTGAACTGGTAAAAGACCAAATAAATGCTTGTACACGAAACTGCGTGGCTTTTCTATGTGATACTGCTACGAGGAGACGCGGAATGTGGACGAACCAAGTTCCTTGGGGTTGTGGAGCGTATAGTCTTAAAGTGCACGGCGCTGTTATCTACAGAACAGAATTGATGTTCGAAAGGCATATCGCTGTTTGAGAGTCTGTGTATAAGTGTGTGCGTGTGCGCTCATGTATACGAGTGAGTGCTGTAATATCTATAGTAAGTTCATACAATTTGTTTCCAGGCAATATTATCAATGCGGAAGTATGGGAACGTTGATTTCATGATATGTTAATTCCATGCAGGAAATGAATATTTGAGTGTATATATATATATATATATTCAAATTTACTCACATAGTCATATCGTACGTACACACGTAAAGCAACTCAAGAAGACAGGCATATATTGTAAACGGATAAAGATATATGTATAACATATAGGTATGCATGTGTGGGTGTGCGGGCGAACACGCTTCTATGTATGTGATTATGTTTCTGTCTTACTTGTATGTGATACGTACATGAATAAGTATGTGTGTAATTAGACGGAGAAGAAAAGGTTATTTGTCTTCGTTTTTCAAGTGACGGAATCCGACTTCGTAGTGTAGCATGTGTCAGTAAATTCGATACGATGTAACGCCAAAAACCAGCAGCATTCATGCTAATTAAAACAAATACTAATTATGATGAGCATGATGCTGACGACAACGACGACGATGATGTTGTCGAGGAGGAGGAGGAAGAGGAGAACACTGCTCCTACTGAAGCTAATAATGGTGTCGACGATGATAAAAACAACGATGGTGATGATGAAGACGATGATGATGATGACGAAAAGCACGACGAGAATGATGATGATGGTAACGATGATGATGATGGTAACGATGATGATGATGGCGGCAATGATAAAAGAAATGCTCCCCCTCTCATCTCTTTCACTCGTCGTCAAGCTTTCAAAATTTTTATTGATTTTTAAATACAATTCAACATAAATAAGTACATATTAGTAATCTTTGATTGTTTTCTGCTAAGTTCTAACATCGCCTCTTCAAAGATTCTTCCAGTATAGCAGTGAATTTGCATTTGAGAATAGTTTCTAAGCTGGAAAAAAAAATGATTTCAAATAATTTGATATTAATAATCTTTCGAAAATGACGGTTAAGAATCATTCTGGTGCAAATTCTCTACTTGGATACGTCTTTGTTTTTATTGGTAAAGTGGTGTTTGTTTTCCCTTGATGTTGTTGTTGACGTTCTAGTTGTTTATAATCTTATTCTGTATTATTTCGGAATTGATGGCTATTTTGAATTTTGCCAAAGGTTATTATTCTGTTTTTACAGCAGCACTAATTTTATCGGGCTCAGTTTGCCGAATCCCCAACTGCTAAGGTAGGGGAATATAAAAACTCACAAAGAAAAATAGTAAAAACAAAAGAAAAAGAAAAATAATATATAATATAGTAATACTGCTTTTCCATCCATTATTGATCACAAACACAACCACACAAAGACAGCGATGCTTGCATACGTAGTCACGCACACAAGCCCACACGCATACACACTCACACACACACACGATCGTAAGGTCATAAGATCAGTTCCTGGCGCGTGTCGTGTCCTTGAGCAAGACACTTTATTTTCACATTGATCTAGCCCACTCCGTTGGCAAACATGAGTTCTACCTGTATTTCAAAGGGCCAGCCTTGTCACACTGAATCTCTGAAAATAACGTTAAGGATACGCATGTTTGTGGAGTGCTCAACCACCTGCACGTTAATTTCCGGAGCAAGCTGTTCAGTTGATCGAATTTGCTGAGACACACGTCGTCGTAAACGACGGGGCTCCCCTATATATATATATATATATATATATATATATATATATATATATATAAAATTTCGTAATGAAAAAATAACGAAAAAACCTCATAAACCTCATTACGAAATTTTTCGTTATTTTTCATTATGAGGTTTTTTCACGCTGACTACTTGATAAATTCTTATAAAGAATTTATCCTATATTATATTATATATATATACATATATATATATGTGTGTGTGTGTGTGTGTGTGTGTATGTGTGTGTATGTGTGTGTGTGTGTGTGTGTGTGTTACTTATATGCTGTTTAGAGCAATTAAATTTGCAGAATAGAAGCAATCATTTGTGTATTTCTTTGCGTGAAATACAATCATAAACACACTCGTTCATAAACATGTTAATGATTTTGTGCGTGTATATTCCTACGACTACAGACGCACAGAGACACAGATACACACTGATACGAACACCACACACTCACGCGCACACTCATACACGCCAAACACCACACATATACAAACACATGCTTGAGTAATTCCGATTTATATATGACTCACTGAGACTAATGTGCATTTGTTTTGTGAGATTGATTTACGTCTCTGTAAGAGCCCTGTCCCCAGATACTGGCTACACACCCACGACCTTCACTCAGTCATATCGCCCACTTAGTCATAAATATACAATCATGTGTGTTCGTGTGTGTGTGTATGCGTGAGTGTGTTCGAGTGAGTGTATATAACAATTAGGCACTGCATGTATAGCTACTTTCGTGGAGAAAGATATAAAGAAAATTTTATTTATAACTCTGCCAACATCACAACTTTATTCCGCTGACTTCCCATATTCCCTGTTGTCGCTGCAGTAGATCTTAATTAACTATTGACAATACGCCCAAAAGTTAGATTTAGATTATTGGCAAGAAAAACCTATTAAACATAAGCTAATATAGACAGGCCTGAAAAGTATTCTCTTGCCAGAAATTTTTAAACCGTAAATTATTTTATAGACACTCAATGGTTGTAGAGAAAACGTAAACAGTTTCAATAACATAGGAACAAGTTTATTTCTTAAAGCGCGCAGAGTGCATGCGACTTAGTCTTTCGAAGATATGATGTTAAAGCAATTGTACCGACCAGTGTTTCAAGTCAAATTGTTGCTTCTGTTTTTGTTTGTGCCTAGGACAGCCCTCAACACTCAGATCAAAGATACTCCAGCTGGGACGGTCCAGGAGAGAATTATCTATCTGCTTTCTTAAATCGTTAAGTTAATGTAAAGTGATCAGGCGGGCATATGGTGAAGATATAAACGTGACCCTTACGTCTTTTTAGGAGTATAGATGATATCTATTTTATTTACAAGTAGATTACTTTTAAGCGCTTTCAAAAACTTGATGAAACAAAATATAGCAAAGAGTATTCCATCTGTGACAACCATCTAACATTAGAAATATTTACCTCAATAGTATCTCGTGTCACATTTCTATGTTTAACAACGTAGCACGATATCACTGCCTTTCCTTGGAATCTAAATCACCTAATTCCTCTAAATGCCAGTCCATTTCTGACCGTGTAGTCGAGCAGATTTATAATAAAACGCGTTCCTGTCTAGGTCTCTCATTTATTCTAGATATAATATCGAAAGTGCCATAAATATGCGGATTATCTATTTTTATGACGAATGTGTTAAGTTTGCTAACCTTTCTGACGTGAAGCAGATGATATGAAGACTAACATATAATTAAAACTATCCACTTCTTATGGAGAAGTATAATATCTGATATGCCCATCCTCTTTCATTATATTTCACGCATTCTCTGCATTTTCTTGAATTATTCGACAGTGAAAGTTTATGCACAAAGAATACCTATCACGGGAGGGTATTTGAAACTAGGTTCAACAAATATTTCATTTATTTTGATACTTTTTCTCAACGGGCAGTATTCTTACAACAGTGGGCGTGATGGAGTGCAATTTTCAAAAGTTTGTGTTCAGCATATCACCAACTGATATTTGATTGTAAGGATGTATAAGCCCGTGTTTCATTATTTATTTTCAAAAGTACTTCTGGTAATGAAAGACGGATTTACATATACTTGCAATCAAATATCACATATTCAAAAACCTGCTTCTTTGAAATGAGTGCAGCTTGTGTATCTCGGAGAAATTTACTATAAAAATAATTCGTGATTCAAAATGTGAAACTTATTGTTGTCATTATTCATTCCTATTACAAACGAGATAAACATTTAAGCACGTGCCACTGGAGATAAATTTAACCCTGATTAGGTGCGGGGTTTATGCCAGAGTAGCGATCGTCTTACATTTTGAAAATATTTAGCAAGCATGTATATTCGTATGTTCGTATGTTTGGTTTGATTTGTCTCAGCATGTGATAGTAATACAAAGCTTGTTGGGTTTTGTTAACATAATCATAAATTTAAACTTATGCGTACTTTCAAATGACATGACATGTTATAAACTTTGGTCGCCAGTCGTTGTTGTGGTCGCGTGCAAAGACGTTCTTTAAACACACGTACATAGGCGAACATATGTAAACAAACTAACGCAAAGTTAAACATATGTAAGAGCGTATACACGTAAAAAACGGACATGTGATCATATGTATATAGAAAGGCGGGTACATGGGTGATATATAGAGATATATACCCAGACTATCCTCGTCACAGCCCCAGGTTGAATTCAATTAAGCATAAAGATTTATGTGAGCGTATCTCTGTGCGTATGTGCATGTATGCATCTTATATATATATATGTATATATATATGTATATGTGTATGTATATATATATATATATATACACATATACATATATATATACGCTTATACACACACACATATATATATATGTATATATCTATGTTGCTACATATATACTTATATAAATTTATATATACATATAGACATGTAAATATATGTATATGTATAAATATGAGTGTGTGTATGTGTGTGTCCGTGGGTATACATACATATATGTAATATATACAATACGTACACATATCAGTTTATGCATATACAGAGAGACACAAAAACATTTACGATTATACGCATATGTTTCTCGTTATAAGATCATTTAATTGGTGTACATTTCCCCCGTGAGTATATACATACATATATATATATTCCATGCGGCTCCAAGTGTACTTGCTGCTAATCTTGTGTAACATTAATGTAACTATTGCGAAAACATAAATCACCGCCGAATTGCCAAAATTAAAGCAGCAGCAGCAGCAGCGACGGCGGGGGTAGTAGTAGTAGTAGTAGTAGTAGTAGTAGTAGTAGTAGTAGTAGTAGTAGTACTAGTGGTAGTGGCAGAAGCAGTCGTTCCATTATCAAATTAATATGGCTGATGATGTAAATGATGTTGATTTCGTTGTAATATGTGATGTAAAGTTAGTTTTAAGATTCATTCTCCGACGCTTTTCATTCCACTTATTTACACGCATTTCTAGACGAATAAGTAAATTTAATTCATTTGATTCATTTAATACCCAACTGAATTAATACCATCTTCCGTCTCTTGTCTCCAGACATAAATACATATTTGAAAATTTATACGTATAAAATATGCATACAAACATATCTCCGAACGGTGTACGTATCTCTCTCTCCTTATCTATCTATCTATCTATCTATCTATCTATCTATCTATCTATGTATCTTTCTCTATTTATTTATCTGTCTATTCCTCTCTCTCTCTTCATCTCTCTATCTGTGTATCTATCTCTCTCTTCCACTCTCTCTTTATCTCTCTCTCTATCTGTCTATCTATCTACCCATCTATGTATGTATATATCTTTCTTTCTTTCTATTTGCCTCTATGTCTGTCTATATAAGGTCTGTCTGTCTATTTATGTATGTATGTATCTGTCTGTTTGTCTCTATAGTTAGCAACTAAGATTGCTATGCATGCGAATAAATATCCAAGCTGAGAGACTGGAGCAGAACAACGGGAGTAAGAATTACACAATAAGGGTTACACCACTACCTACTCACCAGGTGCAAGGTCTAAAGCTACCTTAGTCACAAGCGGTCAAAGGAACCCAAGTTAATTGGCAGAAGTGATGTGGTTTTACGGGCCAATAAGTAATATTTAGCATGGGGTTTTCCTGATCCATTACCTCAATTAAGATAGATGTATATATGTATTATGCGTGTATTTGTGTATGTATGTATATGTGCATTTAATTCGCTATCGTTAGTCAGACAAGAATATACTATGACAGTCTCTTTCGATTTAAATTTGAGTTCTTTCTTATTTTGGGGAGAAACTTTTTTTGAACTTTTTATCACCCTGATAATATATGTACAAAACAAGTTTGGCTACACACACACACACGCTATTTAAATACTTCTGTTATAATTAGTTTAGATAATTCGTATCAAGAGTTTCCAGTGGGCTGCAGCGCGCATAACTTGAAACGCTGAACGCGCTGTTGGCACGCGATGCAGTTAGCTTGCATTCATATATGAATTACATAATGTCCCGATTTTGGAAATACTCTACGATATTTATTAATACATATTATCGGCTTTTCTGTATTTTTAGTAAACTATTGTGGACTACAACTGTATGTAGGTCGCTTATAGATGTATACATCATATATTGCTGTAATGTAGTTTCTTGTTGTAACTCTAAGTTTAGGTCTGATGTTGTAGCTATTTCTACCGTTCATTTCTCAGCCAGGTCCTCATCTTTTCGACAGATATCTAAATCTATTCCGTTCGAAGTTATTTTCAATTTCTATCATTGCCCAATAAAATTCTCTTTATTTAACTCACTATCGTTTTATTTGATCTATATTTAGCGAGGATTTTTGTCAGATACAGCGGTTGCATCAATGTTCTCTAATCGGATTTGATTTTTCTTTTGATTTTTATATAGCCTCTTGCGCTGTTTTTTGATGTCTGACGCCCCAGATCAAATTCTTATCCGGTTACATGATTACTCGTTTTTCTTCCTTTCTTTTTTTATCAATTTAAATCTTGGAGCATAATGTTTTTGTGAATGTTCTTTTTGGTACCATTTACATTATTTATGTTCTTTTGGCACTGTATTTATTCATATCTATGAGCGAATGTGTTGCATCTCTGTCCATAATTGTTTGTATACTTAAATACCATTGAACAATGAGCTTTATGGTAAGATATCTTTCAGTTTTATGGAATTCCGCCACAGTTTCTTCAAATGCTTTGGAATATTGCCTTTTATCTCTGATTTCAAACATTCGTTGGTGACTTAACCAGGGCACCAACATTTAGAACCAGCTTGTAGTAATTTTAATCGTACCCTATTCCCATTTGGAAGGGTAGGCATCAATAGAATTAGTTAATATGGTTTGAAACAAAGACTAAACGAGAACTTCGTTTGGAATTTCGTTAATATACATAATTTCTGAGCTGAGGTTTAACAAAGTCACACACCGACCACTCATTTGTTTTTCTATTCAATCACACTTGAGATGAACTAGCATAAGCACCCTGCTTCCGAGTGCCATGAATTTTCATACACATTTCTAGTACATTTGATTTTCGTCGAGTACGTTATACAAAATATTATCTTGTCTGTGTTCACGGAACGGGAAGAAGAGAAATAAACGCAAAAAGCAATTTGTCCATCGTTTTCAAATTCCCGCCGAACCAAAAATTAATATTCATAAATTATTTTATCGAGACTGTACGAATGAAATGAAAACCTGTCTCCCACAAGATTTGATCTCAGAACAGAAAAACGCACAGAGAAAGGGTTTTCATCCAATGACCAAATAATTTAAGTCAGTTCTGCTTTAATCACATTTAGACAATTAGAAATTATCGATAACTTTTTCTTCAATCAATCAGTAACTAGCATTTATGTTATCGATCTTTGGTGAAGGATCAAACAACCGATCGATATTGGTGAGAATTTTATTCCAGGAAAATTGGGGGTCAAAATGTTAAAGAATGATTATTTGACAATATTGCAAATTAGGGGTCCTTACAGGAAATTCAATTGAATATAGGAGTGTCTATATGGTAGCTTAAAATACAAGAGATAGCTACAACATGTCGTTCGATTTCATGGCACCCGTTTGAGAAGGTAAAGGGGTATATTGAATATTGAAGTTGGAGATAATCGATAGCGCAAGGAAAAGGGTAAAAATGCATGGCAGTTATGCCTGTGCTTGAAGCTCCGCGTGATCAGGGTCGACCTGAAACTAAACAGTAATAATAACCACAACAACACCAAGACCAACAACAGGACTGAACAACATCGAAAGAAAGCATGACTAGAAACAAAATTCAAATAAACAAAAGACATCTGCTCCCGATACAAAATTATAAACAGTAAAAACAACAATATAAATATATATATATATATTTCCCATATTTTTTCTTTCTTTCTTTATTTGTTCCTTTTTTCTTTCTTTCATTCCTTCTTTCTTTCCTCTTATCTTTCGTCCTTTCCTTCGTTCTTTCTGTTTTTCACTTTTTTTTTTTTTTTGGCTTTATTTAATTAGGAGAGATATATTTTCTTCCTTGATGAAATAATCCGTATGAAATGATTTGCATATGACACTAAGCTAATGAGTGTCAAAGTTTCTAATTACATTCCTATCTGTCATTGAATACAGGAAAAAAAAAATACATAAACGAATAAATAAATGTTCACAAAATCACTGTCCGAATAGAATTTCTTCCTTGCTTTCTTTTTTTTTTTTCTTTTTTTCTCATTATAAATCTGTGAAGATGTCGGTGTCTCAGACTGTCAGCCTGTCTCTAAGTGTATTCACTTCATTGCGTTGACATGTCTGCAGACATATACGCCAGTGTCATAATGTGTATGTAAGTGTGCGTGGATGTGTGGGTGTGTGGAGGTGCGTCCATATATATATGTATGTGTGTTGTGTGCGTGTGTGTGTGTGTGCGTGTGTCTCTGTGTGCGCGCATATGTTTGTATGTATGTCTGTCTCTTTATCTATCTATACACCTATCTTTGTATATAAATTTATATGTATATATATATATATCTGTGTGTGTATGTATATGTACATGTATATATTTACATATACATATATGCATATGGTGCGTATATATATATATATGTGTGTGTGTGTGTGTGTGTGTGTAATTCTTTTGGAGGACAGCGTAACTTATTACAGATTAGCAACTGTTAACTTGCTCTACCCAAAGGTATACCCAAAGTATATATATATATATATATATATATATATAGTTTTAGGGAAAATAACCAATTTTCAAGAACTCATCGATGAAAAATTAATAATTAAAAGCACAATAAATTTAATATATATTTAATATATACTTTATCTATAAGGCTCAATTTAATTTTAATTTTTTATAAATTGATTTTAATTGAGTTTTTTACCTGTAATTTTGGATTTTGTCCCTAATATTATTATTAATATATATATATATTAATATTCATGCATTCTCCATTATATTTATACACAGGAAATTCCGCATTTCATTTCGTATGCATCTGCACAAACATCTGAACACAATTTTATGTATGAAGGTAATCATTTGTAGCAATGACTTCATATGTAACTGCCTACGTCTCTAAAAGGGAAACTAGGCGACAGGTTTGACAAATATATGGACGTTTACAAGTGAACGCCTGCTGCCGTTCGTGTCTTGCTACTTGCATGTGCATCTGTATAACTGTGCAGGCGTGTGTGTCTGCGTAGTGTGTGTGTGTGTGTGTGTGTGTGTATGCATGTGAGTCGACGTCAAGATTAGTGCACATATATCAATGCTTTATATATATATATATATATATATATATATATATATATATATATATACATATAGGTGCAGGAGAGGCTGTGTGATAATTAGCTTGCTTACCAACCACATGGTTCTGGGTTCAGTCCCACTGCGTGGGATACACACTTCTATATCGGAACAAAAATAATCCAAGACAAGGAAACGAATTATTTATGTGTTAAGTGTTTAAATGTTAGAGATATCTTATTCTGGTTTACAGTTAAAACTGCATTGCTATCCTCTCCTCCGTATAACTGATAAGGTTGCCAATAAAACTATTACATTATTAGAATGCGTAGATATATCTACATTGCATCAATCGAGGTAGCCATTCTGTTTATCAAATACATGCGAGGAGATTATTTAAAGGAGTTGTAAATTATGCTTTTCGTGTTTTCATCGATATATTTACCTGGGTTATTCAACTGAGAGATCTTATTTTCATCTTAACTAGGTCCTGTATTTACCCAGAATAATTTCCTCATTTTATACATCCATCCAACAATCCGCCCATCCATCCATCCATCCATTAATCTATTCACACACACATACACACAGATAAACACTCATACCTACAGATAATAGTATGTAATAGAAAGAGAGATAGAGAGAAGTTAGAGAACAACAGACGATGGATAAATGCCAGTGTATTACAGCTGTTTCTTACGCTTTTTTTTATTATTTGATGGGTGAATACATCTCACCATAGTCAAAAATGTTATTCATCAGGTGATCCACATAATCTCAAAATCATAGAAGAACAATCCGGAATTCTCGACCCGTCGGACTTCCTAGAGTACACCAAAACCGTGCGATCTACGCAACGCGCGATTTTCACCAGCCATTAGGCCACTATTCACCTGATTATACCTTTGTTCTTAGTGAAACCCAGTTTTCAGTGCAAGTACGAGGTATTCTTTGAATAGTGATCAAGATTAAATGAGGAACTGTGGGATGATGACAAATTTGGGGTGTTTCTTTTTGCTATTAAAGCTGCAAGATTTGCCGTTTCACATGGGAAGTTGTCGGAGTCCGTGCTTTTAGAACGAGTGCGTGTTTGACATGTGGTTCTTTGGTTTTAACTGAATGGAAAATGTTAGAGAGAAAGACTGGTAGTGTCATAACATTAAGTGTTGTTTTGTGTGCAATTAAAAATATTGGTGTATAACAGGAGGAGAGTGGTTGACAAGGTGAAAACCTGAGTATGTAAGAAGTTGAAAGAGTGCCGCACGGAAAGAACACCGTCAACCTACGCTATGATAATGCACTTTCATATGAAGCTACAAAATTTGCCATTGATACATGGTATAAGATTAGTTAAAATTAACTGAACATGTTGAATGGGTTAGATAATGGTAATGCAAGGAGTGCCAGAAAGAAAGAGGTGAGCTGGAAACCAATTATGTGTAAATGTAAATTTACAGTAGAGAGCAACAGCATGTTTAGGTAAGAGAAAATTAACCTGTTTTATTTACAAATCAATTTCAACATGTTTACTTGAGACACAGGAGAGAGAGAGAGGGGGGAGGGAGTGAGGGAAAGAAAGAGATACATAGATACATACACATACAAATGTATATATGTATATTTATATATATATATGTATAAGTGTGTCTGTAAATATGCATGTATACTTATGTCTATGCATACGTGTTTTCAAGTATGTGTGCATATACTATAATAGAGATGACCTACTCTCAAACGCTATTCTGACTCAACTTGCAAGATTTGAAAACAATGCATGTTCAAAGCAGCCTATGTGGATTTCGTCCTTTATAATCGCTGTGAAATGCTTACGCGCGATCCACTGTTGAGTTTAGTATGGCTGAGGGGATTTGCGTCATGAAATATCCGCTTGCCAATACGTGATTGACATCGATTGTAAGCCTTGCTGGTTGTGCATGGCGCTTGATTCATGTCATACGGTTGCTTTAAGCGTTCCAATGCCTCTCTTGATCGGTCTATATTTATTATATTAAGAATTGTTATAGAATTCCTGTTGGAAACGCTCCTTCATTGGTTACGTAGTGGAAAATATTTATTTATTTTCACCCAGAAATAATATGCGTCGAATACATTGTAAACAACTTTAGAATAAAGCAAATGACAGCTGCATAATAGATAAATGTGCAAGATCGATAATAATTTGGCAAGACGGTGCTTATAATTGTGTTTTGACTGATTACGGAAGGACTATTAGAATAGGAATTGACTCGTAGACAACTTTGTTCTTTAAGAATGGTAACTGGTAATCCTACTCGTGTTAATAAACTTTGTAATGGCTATGAATGAGCGACATCACTTCCTTTATTATAAGTTTCTTATTTGATTAGTTTCTGTGAGAACATCACGACGAGTTTCTTACAGAGACTTATTGATATGCTTTCCTTACATCATACTCACTGCTTATATATATATATATATATGTGTGTGTGTGTGTGTGTATGTGTGTGTGTGGTTAAGGCCATTACATCGACCCCAGTACTCAAATGGCACTTTTTTTATTGACGACGAAAAGATGAAAGAGAAAGTCCACCTCAGAACATGAAGAAGGGCGCAATGGCGCGGAGCTTTTTGTCCGGCGCACTAACGATTCTGTCACCTCGCCGCTTTCCAGCTGTATCGCTATTAAAGCCTATTGAACTGCTCAAATATATTTCTCCACTGATGAAGTCGATTTTTCTTCCTAGAATATCAATTGTTTTTAAATGCATCCGCTCTGTTCCTTCAAACCAGTAAGTTGTATTTGGGGAATACTTAATTTGCTGGTAGTTTTAGCATGTTAGGAAACCCATTGGATTCTCAACAGACAACAATGTGAGTGGCAATAATCAAAGAGAAACATACTATACAAAAACGTTGTTTAGCTACGAATATATTCACTGATTTGGGTGGCTTTATTTAAGAGGTTGCGGTAGGATTTACGAAAGGGAGCGAGTGCAGTATCGCTACAATTTTCAGTAGTTGACCCCATAGAGACAGATACCCTTGCTTCAACTTCCGTGTTTATATTTCTCATGTATCATTCATTATTTCTGATTGATATCACATAATTCTGGACTGAGAATAACTTCCGCTCTTTCGAAACAGACGCAGAGGCCTTGAATACGGTCATGGGTACTGCCCAGCCTTTTCTCACTATACCATGTATATACATAGAATTCGAGGCACCCCACAACCTCTGCAAAATTTCTAAAGCTATAAAACAACACTGAGACATCTAGACATCAGTGGTGTTAAGTTTTAAGTGTTGACGCTTCAAAGATCACGTCTTCAGTGCTTTTTATGTATTTTATGTGGGCATTTTTTTCTTTAATCTTTCAATTCTTGCTGAAATTGGTCTGTGAAATATTAATCTCAACGAAGCATCGAACCGCATACTATCCCAACACACCCCATTGCTTATTGCGACGGTCATTGGTCAAAGATCTAAAGACGCACTAATTGAGGACAACTTTTGATGTTAGCACCGATCATTATTGGTATTAGAAAAAAAAATTACCAGACAAGAAAACGAAAAAGCAATGAAAAATAAAGGATATTGATGATGATGATGATGATGATGATGATGATGACAAACACAATAATAATAAAAATAATAATGATAATAATAAAATACACAGATATGAATGGTGATGTAGAAGCGAGTGTATGGGAGCATAAACAAAACAATAAAGGCAAAAAATAATAATAAACATCTCGTACATTTAATGAAGGAAAGAAATAAATGAAGTGGAGTTATTCAGTGAATCAGCCCACTATCATTATAATATTCATCATCATCGTCATCATCATCGTCATCGTATTCATCATCACCATCATTATAATCATCGCCATTATCGTTATCGTTTCCATGAACATACACTTTATCACCGTCTTCGTCGTGGTCGCTACGGCCAGCGTCGACGTTGCCATCATCATCATCATCATCATCATCATCATCATCATCATCATTAGAGCGATCATATTTCTGATCATTATTATTTAGTATTTCGCTTAATATTTCTATCGTTACTTTTGTTTTTAATGAAGTTTTGTGGCACTTGATTTAGTAGGATTGGTGATCAATAGAGCACCGCACAAAATCCGTTACATGCATTTTAAGCAAATAATCTTTTTTTTAGTTCAAAACGACAGAATGGTGCAATTCGTCAAACGTTTTTTGCTGTAGATAGGCGAACAATGACTGTGTTTAAAAAAAGGATACTTTGCTATCACGTGATATTGAGCAGGACGCATTATGCGACACTTGACGCAAATATCATCTACCAATGAATTTAATCGCTGAACAATTCATTGTCAATGAAATTTAGTACACACGATCAGTGAGCTGGGCATCGTAGAAGACCGCTGTGGCTGTGTGGCAAAAAGCTTGCTCACCAACCACAGGGCTCCGAGTTCAGTCCTACTGCGTGGAACTTTCGGCAAATGTCTCCTATTATGGCCTCGGGCCGACCAAAGCCTTGTGAGTGGATTTGTTAAATGGAAATTGAAAGAAGCCCGTCGTATATGTGCGTCTGTGTTTATGATCCTGCAACTTAGCGGTTTGGCAAACAAAACGATAGAATAACACCAGGCTTTAAAAAGTACAGGGTTCAATACGTTCGACTAAACATTCTTCAAGGCAGCGCCCCAGCATTCCGGTAGTCTAATGACTTAAACACAAACAAGTAAAAGATGAATGGAGAGATACAGAAGAGCGATGAAAAACCCCACAGGACTTGGCATTATTTGAACACTAAGGAAGAAATTTCAGGCGGTATTTGACATCAAGATTCCAATTGAGCCAACGACACACTAATACGATCTTTATTTGGTTAAGGTATAAACATCTGTTGAACTTATGCGAAATTATAAGCAAACGTTTTAATAGAAAACTTCACCGAACAATTGCGTACCAAGCAACCCGTAAGATGTTGATTGTATGCAAGTGTATAAATAATTTTATAATTAATTTTCATTACACCAGTTACTTAAGTATATATGCGAGCATGTACACAACATAATGCTGACATAGAAAGAGTATGAAATGCATGTGCTTGCGTGTATGTGTGTGTATGTCCGTGTGCGTGTGTGTGTATATATAAAATGTATAATATATATGTTTGTGTGTGTATATATATATATATATATATATATATATATATATATATATGTATTTATGGATGCTTGAGTGTACTTATATATTTAATTATACGTATACATACACATATTTATATATATATCATATACATACAAACGCGCACATGCACAGAATAATATATATACATATACATACACAGGCGCATGTGTGTGTTATATATACGTGAGGATTAACATTTCCGCTTGTTAACAATGGTGGCGACTGGGAATCACACTAGATTTCATACTCAACTTTCTACTCATTATTTACTCGACAGATGTCGCTACTTCCCAATGTCAATCCTATCTACAGGCTTAGACACACATATCTCTATTTATATATTTCATTACTTTTTTTTTCTTCATTCTCCCCTACTTTTCGCGTCTTTATTTATTGTATTCATTATTCTATCTTGATTGTTTGTAGCTGAACAAGTTGATTAAATGAAAACATAGGCAGAATGAGATTATATGTATATATGCACACACCAATATATACATGCTTATATAAATGTACATGTATTATACATATGTATGTATAACAAAATATATCATATGATATATACATATATACATGCACATACATACACACATATTTATGCATGTATAAAAACATATGTATACATACATGGTTATATATATCTATAAGTATGGATACTTATATATATCTCTATATTTAGATTTATATTTATATATTCATATACAGTGGAGAGGGAAGGGCGTAGAGAAAATGAGAGAGACGTCGGCGAATTTAGCGATGGAATATGAAGAGATAGGGGTGGAAATAGGGTGGCAGTGACCTGAAATATTCCGCTAATTTCTGGATAGTAAATGACGAAGATGTATGGAACATAATTTTTCAAGTTTAGTGCTAAAATATATTTCGAAATTTGAAAAACTTATGGGATAATTCTTACCAAATGGTAATTTCGTCATAAATTTGGCGATATCTAAAAACTTGCCCTTAATTCTATAAATTTTTCCAGTGACACGTTTCCACGAAATTACCACATTGGAAATTTCAGCCGAAGTGTTTTAATTTGCATGCAACACTAAGCTCGGACATCAAAGCTAGAAGTTGCAAAACTCGAACGTGACAACTGGAAGTTCGAAAACAAATTCCTCAATTACCCAACCATTATGTCTTTCATCAAATAAGAAGCAAAACATGAGTAGTCGAAGCGGTAAGAGCGGCAATATTATGGCATGAAAAATCCCAGCTTTATTTCGTGGGCATGATGAAAAGTGTGTGGAATTATGTTGCATGGGGAAATCTTGGATTAGTCACCTCTGCAGTGCCCGATTCTCGGACCGGGGCTTCTGCCGACGCTAGATTCTTTGTCACAAGGAGAAGACGATCAACGTCGAAATTGTTCTGATTCGTAACCAAATTGACACGCAGTGGGACTGAGCTCGTAACCGTGTGGTTGGTAAGCAAGCTACTTACCACACACACACACACACATATCTATATATATATATATATATATATATATATATATATATATATATATATATACTGTTTGCTTCTTTGTTTCTTTGAGAGTATGAGTGTAAGTAACTGAATAATTTATTATTTATATATATATATGTATATATTCATATTCATATTTATATGCATGTATATAGGCATTATGCGTACGTGTGTGTGTGTCTTTGTGTGTGCGTATGTAAATGGGGGGATAGATAGATATATTCAAATGTTGATGTTAGAAAAATATCAGACATTAACCTCTAGAAAAAAATGGAAACCTTAAACAATACAACTCCCTCAGTTACATATCCTTATTATTTTTCTTGCGAACTACTGCTGTGGACCCAAAATAATGTCTAACATATGCTTTTGTTAATTAGGCTCCCTATCATACTGTTTTCATGTTGATCTGTCAAAGAATTAAATGCCACATTACAAATTATTTAGATTTTAATGTCATCACCGAAATCCTAACGGGTTGTAGCAAGTGGAGTGGAATGCACCAGTAAGATATAAACATATGTTAAATTGTCAAGTTAATGCCAACATATTTAATGCATGGAAGAATTAAAAAAGACAAACTAGAAATAAATATTCCCTGAGAGAATTGTATTTGGCAATGAAAAATACGATTTTTATTTACACCGGCAGTCAAGAATGATATGTCGAGATACGACTCAAATTCTGGTATCGTTTTCAGTGAAGCATAATATTCATTCTACAAACAGCGACTGTAAGAAATAACTGGAAAAATATGTATACGATACCCGAGAATGTTCAGATGGTAGAAACATTCTTTATTATGAAAATTGATTGACTTTAAAGTAATGAAAACAGAAGA
Source organism: Octopus bimaculoides (assembly GCF_046866305.1). Taxonomy (NCBI): domain Eukaryota; kingdom Metazoa; phylum Mollusca; class Cephalopoda; order Octopoda; family Octopodidae; genus Octopus; species Octopus bimaculoides. The sequence continues at coordinate 1,613,523 of NC_142950.1, read as the reverse complement.
GATTAATTATAATAAAATAACTGCTGAATCGCGTACACAAAGGCTCAGGAAACTTAATGTAAAGGTATATATATAAAATATATATAAATCTTGTTGCAACAACAACATATCTATACATAAATGGGAGGAAATGACTTTAATCGTCTGCTCAATGTTACCTTATACGAGGGGGTGATGAAAATCGTCTGGCTTTGGGTAAAAGAAAATAGAGGAGGCTCAGATAATTATGATTTTATTCAACATATTCTCCTCTAAGTTTGACACACTTAATACAGATGTCCTTCATTTTTTCTAAGCCTTGTAAAAGAACTCAGAATGTTGTACCTCCAGCTAAACTTTTCGCGACGCACTTAAAGCCAGAAAACTTTCCAGCAGCCACGCGTATATTGGTGATAAGGACTTAGTTGGGAACTTCAAGCATTTTATCTCGAAATCAAGTGTCGTCAGAATCACTATAGAAAATGTACCAATTCCTTTCATAGTTAGTCTAATTTGATCGCAAATAAAACAAGAATGACTATATTAAAGATATTAAAAATTCGTATATATTTCATACGAGAATCAAACTGCTTTTAGAGTGAACAAAGAAGCAATGCGATTGATACTAAACAGCCATTAGAAGAATGTCTTGCCACACGCTGATAGAGACAATTGATTAAATGATAGAGTGACGCTTACATTCACAATGGCTTGCCATTTACATCTGATATTTATTCATATTTAAATCTTACTTGCTTTATATTTATTTGTTGCTAGATTACTATTCCACGAGAAAAGCCAAAACACAGGCACAGGCTAACTTTTCGAACTATACACATACACACTTTCTCATGCATACACAGAGCTAGACACACATATACATACAACAATATATATATATATATATATATACATGAGCATATATATATATATATGTGTCTGTGAATATGTATAAATATGCAGATGTAGAAATACAGTAATACATTCTTATGCGCATACATATAGATTTGGATTCATACAAGTGTCATACATAAAATTAACACAACAAACGTATAAAAATATGATATGATTTCTTACAATATATATGTCTCTAAGACAAGTCGTACCCTCCTCCATCCGAATATCTTGGCAGGAAGCTATGAATTATGCAGTCAAATTATTAATGTAAATTACCCACCTCTTTTTGCAGCATATGTAACGTCATGTAATTTATTCGATGTCAAACAACATATGAAAAAAAAATGTATTATTAATATTGCATATTTGATACATCAAATACAAAACACTGCTATCAGATGATAATTAGCAAGCCAGATATTCTATTTTCTCTTTTTTAACGATTTGGAACTATTTAAAATATAGGTTATCTTATATATTTATCAAAGTACCAATTTATATCACTGTCTGTGAATCTTGCTTACCTATCTAGAATATTGTCTATTATTATAGATACATGCGTGTGTGTGTGAGTGTTTGTGTGTGTGTGTGTGTGTGTGTGTGTGTCTGTGTCTGTGAGAAAGAGAGAGTACATATAAGATTGATCTGTTTAGATATGTATGTGCTCCCATGCAATTATGTATGTGTTAGTATGCAATTAAGTGTGACTCTGCCATATCTGAATCTATCTACCAACATATAGAATTACCATACCTCATTTTGCATATATATTGGTCTCACGTCATACCAAAATCCTGATTTGAGGCTGTGATCTACATCACTGAAGTCCGCATCCTTCGCCGTCTTTTCAGTTGGAGAGGCCTATTATTCAGAATCCGGGAGGAACAACTGGGTCTCAAAGATCATTCGCTTCAGCGAGATCAAGATCGGAATTTGGCTTCATCAACGGCCAAATCTACCTTCTCAAAATCATCTCCGGCAGTCACAGAGCAGTGTCCCTCCCAAATCGGTTGGAGGTGAAGGTGGATGAATATGTCAGGCAACGAGGCTTCCATCGCATTTGGCGGTCGGCCGTAAGCAGATAAAGTAAGGCGGAGGTAATGATAGAGCATCTACATAATCTTTACGTGGAAAATAGAACAGCCACCTCTCCTCCTGGAAACCACATCCCAAATCGTCAGATCAGTGATGTAAACATGAAGATATGACAGTGTTGATATTGACTTTACATCGCTTCACAAACACATCAATTTCAAAGAGGTGCCGTGATCTGCTAGTAATTTTGTTATCGATCCTGTTATTCTTCAGGCGTCCTTTTATGGGTGCAATTTTCTGCAGAAAGCAGGGCCATATTGTGTATACTATGCTAGGTCTTGTTTTTTGGCAGAGTTAATAGCATGCCGAACAAAATTCATTGCGTTCTTTCGTCCGTCTTTACTTACTGATGTTCGAATTCAGCTCAGGTCGACTTTGCATTTAATCAATTAGGGATCGCTAAAATATGCACCAGAAGTTGATGTTCTCTCCTTGCCACATTTCCTCCCAGAATTGCTGGCATTGTGCAAAATTTTAAAACCGCTTTTTAATGACGATGTTGATGGTGATAACCGTGATGATGATGATGATGATTATGTCGTAATGAACTTGTAGTTAATGAGGACGATGATGATAATTCTGAACATGATAATGAGGAAATGCACGATCATGACGATGAAAGAAGTAGGAAAAAAATTCTAATAAATAACAAATTGAAAGAGTACACAAAGAAAAAAGAAAAAAAACCGACGAAATAAATAAATAACTGAAAAAATCATGAGAAAGATTTTATTGGATCTTAATCTCGGTGTGCAGTTAATCATTTCAAAATTGTATTTCAGCAGATAGAAACGGTGAACACTTTAATTTCTTTTTCCAGTAGCTTTGGGAGTTAATTAGGGAACATGTTACCAATTTCTCTTTTATCCTAGGGGGTATGGAGAAAATTTGCTGAAAAGAGCAGAAAATCCCGAATAATAATAAATCTTACTTTATTCGCCACACCTCATTTGTAAATTACAATACCTGTCAAAACAATGGGGTTGTAAATTGTGTGGTGCTGTACAAATATATATATATACGCATGTCTATCCTTTATCGACTACCCAGGAAAATGTTTTGGACCGAGATCACTAAATTCAATGGAATGCAAGTTGCTACAGAAAGAGCACTTCAATGACACACTTGAACTCTTACTAAAGAGTTTTGTGATCAACACAGACACGTTGAAGTCGAAAATACAAGTCTGCCTTGACTGGCGAAGCTGCAGCAATGCAGATACCATCTCCTAGGATAGGACGGTTTCAGTCGAGCATAAAAACAACATGAACTATGCAAGTTCAGAACTTACTCCTTGCCTTTAGTCCAAATAGATTACCTGCGCCCGACCTGCGGCAGTGTATTGCAAAAAGGCATCGTACAAGTTATCCGCAGGCGGACATCACATGAAAATAATATGACATCGCATAATATTAATAATGGATTATAGTGAATATTCTGCTCGGTACCACAGATTTGCTTGTCAGATGCTTGGGCATAACCATCATCAGCTGAGCATGACCATTGGTGGGTGACGATATGTGCAACTCTGGTCACAGCAGAAGTAATAGGGGAGCATCATAGCTATGTGTTGAGTGGATGTCTTTGGGATTTGAATAATTCAGCTCTCGAAACATGGGTATTTCGTTTCAAAATACTTAAACAACCCTTATTCAGGAACTTTTTGAGCGGGATGAGCTCAACCAGAAGAAGATTCTAACTGGGCCCCAACTGCAAACTCATGCGTTATCTATTTGGACACGGGATCATCATGTGGCGCACATGTAGTTGTGATGCATGTGCCTGGTGTACACTTATTAGATGGGAAGTCATGATGTGTATACTGGGCTTTGTATATTTGTATTCCCGTGTCACTTTGATGATATGCGCTGCTCTTTCACTCAATAATAATAATAATAATAATAATAATAATAATTCGGAATTTATATGAGAGCAGAAGAAGCTCGGAATTGAGATGACAGCAAATTAGAATTGTCATGAGAGCAGAGCAAGGCCACAAACCTGCTCTGATGGGGAGCGCTAAGAATTTGAGATTGGAACTTGGATGTTGAATGTCTCTCACGGTAATTAACGACCAAATATCAAAGCTTATAATGTGCTCAAAGAGATCCTCTGAGACCTCTGACAGCAGGCTACAGTCCGCTCTTACATAGAGAACTTGCCAGAGCGAACAAAATGTAAGTCGCTCTTAGCAGTAATACGCTAATAATAATAATAATAATAATAATAATAATAATCACCATCATCATCATCATCATCATTATTTTTATCATTCTTCTTCTTCTTCTTATTATTATTATTGTTATTATTATTATTATCATTATTATTATTAAGAGGAGGAGGAGGGACAAAGAAGAGTGCCTAAGAATCGACGTGGCAGTGCCTGGAGACCAAGATATCATCAAGAAAGAAAGAGAAACGATTGATAAATATGGAGACCTGAGAATTGATATCGACAAGATGTGACAGCTACGAGAGTCAAACATAAAGTGTATCCCTATTCTCATTGGAGCATTGTGTTCAATACTACCCATTCTCAAAAAAAATATCTGTAAAACTTAGAAATACCCTACAATCTAGACGTATTGCAAAAGTCGGCATTACTTGGAACTGCACGCATATTGCGTAGAGTACTGTCTGTCTGAGGTTCTTGTTGTCACTCGACAAACAGTACAAACTCCTGAGAGACATAAAATCTTCTATCAAGATATTAAATAAAGACCACTCCTATATAAATATATTGAATAAGGAAAAACTCTGTTTTGTTCTACATCTTGTATACCTCTCGTATTGCTTGAGGTGTCTTAATTTGTCCGTCCCACGAGCACAGAAAATGGCAGAATATTGTTTGTGTTTTCACGGCTGTTGGAAGTTGTAGCAAGAATCCTCTCGCTCTTTAATTTTCAAATCCAAGTATAATTTTATTTCACTATTCTTTATTTTGACACAATATCTTTTGTGAAGGCGCACGCGTGGTCTAGTGGATCGCGCTTCGGCCTGGTGGTCAGAGGTTTGTAGCTTGAATTCCTCCTGTAGGTGGCGCATTATATTTCTCGAAAATGGCTGTCTAGACTTTACAATTTTTATTTTGCATATCATAAAACCCCACAATATACAATACTTACATTTTGGATATTCCAGTTTCTAATTTGAGTGAAATAAATTTGGATTCTATATTAATCCTGTAGATTGAATTCTCAGAATCACATGGCTGGTTCATGATGATTGATCTGAAGTGGTGGGGTAGAATAACATACGTTTTGATCATTCGAAATATGTTTAAATGTATCAATATTCTATCTGGAAGCTAGGTTTATTTCCCATCTGTATAAGTGATAAGGAAATTGGAGATAATTCTAATGGCCCCTAGGATTAGAGAGAATCAGAAAATCACGAGCGTAGATTAGCTTATCGACCCCCGCTCATTTAGATCGTCAGTGATGAAAGACATTATTGAAATGAACGGAGAAAAGAAAAAGACGCTACCGAATCGGAGGAATAAATTAAAGGAAGTAAACAAAATTAAGAAGAGCGAGAAATGAAAGAAGAAAGAAAAATTTGAATTGAAAGAAAGACTTAAAAACAAAAGGGAAAGATTGGAAAGAAAGAGGAGATAAAATCAAAGAAAAATATTTTAAAAGAATAGATTAAAGAAGAGAAATATTGACAAGAAATATTAAAATGAAAGAAAAAAATGAATAAAATAGAAAAGAAATATTAAAACAAAGGAAGCAAGATTGATTATATAAGAATGGAGAAATAAAAGAAAGTGTAAAAAGAACGATTAGAAGGAAATGTTAAAAGAAGAAGAATGTTTAAAAATCAAGCACGCGAGAAGGAATGAACCAATGAATAAAAGAATGAAAGAGACACTTGATAACAAAAAAACAAAAAAAAATATTTAACAAGAATATAAAAAACAATATTAAAAAACATGTTCGTTAAAAAAGACAGAGCAATTATGACATTGAAATGGAAGAAAAAAAAGCTAAAATAGTGAAAATGTAAGAAACAAAGGAAGAATGAGAAAAGTTAAAATATAAAAAAAAAGAAAAGGTAAGAATGAGTGAAAAATATGAGAAAGAGAAAATAAACAGGAAGATTAAAGTGGAATAAAATTGGCAGAAAGAAAGAAATGAATAAAAAAAGAGAGAGATTGAAACGAAGGAAAGAAGACTAACAAGTGAAGAATCGACAAATTCTATATTTGCAGGATTAGCCGATATATGATTGCATAAAAGAAAAGAAAAATGCGGATTATAAACGATGGAATTGAAGTGAAGTCTGCATAGAAGAATAACAGAATCAAGTGAGAGAAATGAATAAACATGGACTAGATAAGTAAAAGATGGAAGGGAGTTCGAAAGAACAAAGGGAAGAATAAATGTGTGAAAATGGAAGGAGAAATATCAATTAATGCAGATCGATCAGAGAAAGAAAGGATGAAATATCTAGTATTTGGTGAAGAACATGGAAACGTTATTATGGATATTATTTGGTGGAAAAGATGAGGGATGCAGATGATGAGTTATTCGCCGATGTAGCGTGTTGCTGCAATCACCATTTTCGGTATATTTCCGGAACCTCCCGAGCGAGAAGTGTTCGAAACATCTTCTCATTGCCATGACCGTGTGGCATGTGATCGACCAACATGAGCCTTCAATCCAGTCGTATCGACAGTGAAAAGACCGCCGGAAGCACAACCAAACTCGGAAAATCGAGCAACGTCATACAAAGGTATTAAAATTGCGCAGGTAATACAAAGGTATTAAAACTGCATTTAGGTATTACGTGAGGGGCATGTAGTCCTGCAGCGCGTTGTTGCTAGTTCTTCTTGACCGACCGGGTTAGAAGAGTTCTGGACATTCATCATCTCCCCGAGAAACCTCCTCATCTGCCATGACGATATGGCATGTAGTCGACTTTGCGGAGTACTCAACAAACAAAATTCCAATATAGATTAGTGGGAGTAAAATTGGAAAACTTTAATACACGAAAAAGCCAAATGAAGAGAGGAAAAAATGTTAATAAATAAAAAAAAAGAGAATATGTTACGCCAAACGACGCTCAGAATGAATGAATATATAAGAAGAGACAAATTAACACATTGCAATTGTGTATGAAAATTGAAGAATAATTCGGACTGGAATGAAAAGAGAAATGGCCCCCAACACGGGAGGAAAGCGAAACCGTACCTTAGAAAAACGACCAACATCATTATAAAAGAAGAGGTGAGCGTATGATAAATAGAATGAAATGGAATGAAGGGGGTTTGATATAAGGAATAAACGTAAGAACGAAAGTCATATAACAAACAAAGCAGGAATATAGTTTTAAGAAAAGAATGAGAATTTCTACAGAAACTAAAAGAAGAAATAAAACACTAAATTTAAAGGCAAAAAGAAAACGCTTATTGCAACTTTAAATGATAAAAATATTAGCAACGACAACATGTACAACAACAACAACGACGAAACAATGATTACAGCAACAGCAGTAGCAGCAGCAACAATTTTTGTTACATTTCCACTTGGAGTCGACGGAAGGGGTACATTACAAGGACAAATTACAACATAATAATGGTAATAATTTGATAAAAATAATAATAAACAAGAATGGGGAAGACAGACAAAAGCAAATAACATTGGAATAACTAAAGAAGGAAAACAAAGATGGTAGTTTGGATGAAAAGAGAAAAAGTGGAAGGTTTGACAATGGAGAGAATACAGAGTGACTTGATGACGAGAATGGGTGGAATGAGTTTAGGAAAATTAAAATTTAAAAAGAAAGAAAGAAAAATTAGCACAAAATAGAAACAATTGAAGCAAAATCCATCATCGACCTTGGAAAAATTTAATGAAAAAGGAAATGAGATAATAAAAACAAAAAATGGAAATGAAACAAAGCAAAAACCATTGGGAGTTGGAAAAAGAAAAGAAGAGAGAAATGAAAAAAAAATGCAAGATGAGTAATAACAGCAAGCAGGTAAAAAAAAAAGCAAGATAATAATAATAATAATAATGATAATAATAGTGACAGGAGGAGCGAAACACAAGGAAAACACATTGTGAAAGAATACGAAAGGAAGAGTTAGTAATGGATAAGCCACCAACAGCAATGTGTGGAAGACGAAAAGGAAGAGAATGAGGAGGAGGAGGAGGAGAAGGAGAGAAACAACAACAACAAAGTAACTATGATGATGATGATGATGAAGGTAATGATGATGAAAAGTAAATATAGAAGAAAAACAAACACAACATGAAGAAGACAAACGTGAGAACGGATGGAAAGTCAGAGGTAGTGAGTTAGTGAGTGAGTGAGAGAGAAAGAGAGACAGAATTCCGAATGATGCCTTGAAGAATGGTAATTGCAAAGAGCTATGAATAGTTAATGAGCGCATACCTTTAAAACTGATTAACAAACCGGCATATATTGGTTGGTCGATATAACATGGCTGATTGCTCCATCGGTACTCTCTATGAATATGTATACTAGTGTGTATATTCGCTAATATATATATATGTACACGTGTGTGTTTGTGCGCGTCTGCGTGTGTCAACGTACAAACACCTACATATATATATATATATATATATATATATATATATATATATATACATATATATATGTATTATGTATGTATGTATGTATGTATGTCTGTATGCATATATACCCACGCATATATATATATATATATATATATATATATATATTTATATATATATATATACACATATATGTATATGTGTGTGTGTACATACATAAACACGTATATATATATATATATATATATATATATATATAGGTGTGAGAAAGTTGTTGGTATATATATATATATATATACATACACATAGTGAGAGGAAAAGTCAATGTGTATATATGTGTATATATTTGTCAGCGTCGTGCTGTTATGTTGAGTGATCTGTAGGCACTGATAGTGTTGGCGGTTGGCTGTTTCTGGTATGCATATGTCGGAGTGTGGACTGTCGTTGTGTGCAGTTGTGCATGTGTTGTTGTAGCGATGTTTTGTTTTATGCAAGGTTGTCTTCAAATGGAATTTGATGCGATGATAATTAGAAGAGGAACTGTGTGTAGTTGTCTGGCTCAGTGAAGTAGTCTTCATGTATCTTTCGCTACAAAATTGCAGACAACGTAATCTACACGGTGTTTTCGATTGCAAGAAATAGCGGTGAGATCTCTTTAAAATCATACAACACTACATCAGATCTTAGATATTGGGACGAAGGATAATGTGATCCATCGTTCCCTGCGCCTTACAAAAATAGAAATAAATAAAGCCATTGTGGTACCGACTAAAATCTATAAATTTTGTGACTAGAGTAGAAAAAAAATTATGTGGTGAAATGTTTTCTCCTCTAGGCACTAGGCCCAGAAATTTTGAGGGAGTCAGCCAGTCAATTAGATCGACACCAGTACGCAACTG
>NC_142950.1:1589108-1591608 GCF_046866305.1 Octopus bimaculoides | reverse complement strand
TATATATATATATATATATATATATATATATATATATAGCCAATATCTACACTGGATAATATGTCGGCATTATAAAATCAAAACTGCTGACAAATGGTGCAAGCACCGAACTGAGGCTATGAAGGGAGAAAATGTAGCGAATCTTTGGGTCTTTTCAATACCAACAGACCAGACTATAAAGCTAATAAACCAGATATTGTTGTGAAAGAACAAAACAAAGTCTGTTTTTTGATTGACATGTGCATACCCTGTGACCATAATATCTCAGCAAAAGAATTTGAGGGTGATCCCTGTCTTACCATCCATGAAGAAAGTGCAATTGAACCTTCTTCACTGGTACGTCACACGTATTGCGAAGAGCGTTGTCACTGTGAATTTTCTTTCTTTTCCCCCCATTATTTTCTTGAGTCTTTTTTTCTTTTCCCCCTTCTTTCCTCTTCCTTTTTTTTTCTTTCTATCACTCGACTTTGTAAATGAACAATCTGGTGTGTTTATCTTAATGGCCGACCGATGTATTGAGAGAAATTCTTTTCCCTAGACACTCGGCAAGAAATTGAAACAAAATTCAAAGATGATACTACTACTACTACTACTACTGCTGCTGCTGTTACTACTACTACAACTACTACTACTACTACTAATAATAATAATAATAATAATAATAACAACAAGAATATGATGATGATGATGACGACAACGACGATGATGATGATGAAGAAGAAGCAATTGAAAACTTTATAGACATTTCTAATTCATTAATCAATTACTAATTTCGTCTTCATTACTTTCTAAACTATTTATAATTGTTTTATTTCGAAACTCTTCATATAAATGCGATTTTCTCTAAATCTTATATACTTTGTTTCGTCTCAATTATGTTTTATTTTTTAATTGTTAATGCTATTTAATGTTTACTAATGGCTGTGTCTAATTAAATATTAAATTTAAATTGAGATTAACTGGAGAACATGAAAGCGCATAAATATACATAGAGGAAGCTATCCTTCAAAACACCATTTCGCTTTCTTCGATTTCCAAGGCTTTCTGACTCCTCTTTTACTCACACTCGCTGTCTCCCTCTCATGTTCTTTCTATCTATCTATCTATCTATCTATCTATCTATCTATCTATCTATATACGATAAGCATTTCACCCGGCGTGCTAACGATTATGCTAGCTCGCCGCCTTAGTATTAATAATGATTTTAATAATAATAAAATTAGTAATAACGATGAGGAGGAGGAGGAGGAGGAGGAGGATTGTTTCTAGCAAGGCCTGACATTTGTGGGAAGGAAATGATCTCTGAAGTAGTCCCCAGTACTTGAACAATAAACTTGTATCCGGGATGGGGGAGGTGAGGTACGATACACAACGGTGAGATTTGAATTCAGAATGTAAAGATTCGGAATTAATACTGCAAAAATATGAAAGTGAAGCTGAAAAAGAAATTGAGAAGAAACTAATGCTAGTAGATATGATGGTGAAGATGACGCCGATGATAATGATGCTGACGACAACGATGACGTCAAGAATGACCATGATGATGATTTAGAGAGCAAGGAAGATGGAGAGGCGGGCTACTGAGGAAGATGGGATAGAAGATGAAAGAAAGGAAGAAAGGAAGAAAGGACCGACGTGGAAGAATAATAAAACGGAAATGAACAACGTTCTGTTTACATAATCAAATATTTTTCCTATAAATTTATTTCGGCATTTTTGTAAGGGAGTGTTGTGTGTTGTGTGTTGGGTGTCTGAGTTTGGTGCTCGTGTGATACTGTTGTTTGTGTCGGCGTGGTTCTTGTTGATGTTGGTGTCTTTGTGGGTCTGTTTAATGTTTGTTTTCCTTCATCTTCTGTGATCTCTTATTGAAATGTAGGACAGAGGGCGATGGAGAAACGTGGCGAAGATAATTGATGTGTCACAAAGAATGGGAAGAAGAAGAGAAAATTACAAGATTTCGATAGTAGTAGTGGTAGTAGCAGCAGCAGCAGCAGCGGTAGTAGTAGAGGAAATGGTGGTTGTTGTTGTTGTTGTTGTTGTTGTTGTTGGTTATTATTGTTGTTGCTGTTATTGCGGTGGTTGCTGTTTTTGTGACGGTTGTAGTAAAAGCCGACAACAGCAACAACTCAGACGTATCTCAATGTTGATGATGATGATGATGATGATGATTACGATGATGACGATGACGATGTGAACGACGAGGACCACTGTCTCCAGAGCGACGATGGAGACGAAGAAAATAACGACGACGACGATGACAATGATTGATAGTGATGACAACGTAGATGATGTTCATGATGACGATGGTGCCAGCGATGACAACGACGTAGGCACCGGCTTTGAATGATGAAAATATAGAATAAGACAAATTAACTAAAAGCATCAAAGTGATGGTTGTCGCTAAAGGCTGGAATGTTTAAAGAATGACAGAAAATCTTATTGGTTTGATGTTTAATAACGTTTGATCTGTTTGAGAGAATCTGTTTGCTGGATGCCATAG